>NC_059199.1:3862547-3987547 GCF_020615455.1 Coregonus clupeaformis | reverse complement strand
GAGAGAGAGAGAGAGAGAGAGAGAGAGAGAGAGAGAGAGAGAGAGAGAGAGAGAGAGAGAGAGAGAGAGAGAGAGAGAGAGGGAGACACACAGAGAGAGAGAGAGAGAGATCTGTTCATGCAAAAATAGGAAACAACCATCTCAGATAATGTCCGTAATTATAAGCCTATAGACAAACAATTGAAGCATTTCGGTACCATAAGGTTGCACCCTAAAGCCCACTATAGCATGGCGTCTATATCGTACAGCTCATCCATACAGCTAACAGTATATCCAGCCGACTAGTCCTGCAGACCAGAGATGCAACCTTTTATATAACACCAACCAACCGAGGTTATAAAATTTACTTTTGAACGATTCACCCACCGGTTCATTGTCTAACTGCGGGGCACAAGGCCACGGCATCACTCTGGTTGGTCGAGCATCTAGAACCGATCCGCCGCTCTCCGGTAGAAGTCTCCATCATCGCTCTCTCTCTCTCTCTCTCTCTCTCTCTCTCCGGCAGACTGGCCGCCATTGCCACCCGGTACCGTTCCGTCAACGATACTTCTCCCCCAAAGTCCGCATCCGTAGGATACTCTTCTCATTCCCCGCACGGAGCGACAGCGCCCGATAGAAAAACAACAACCTTCCACACAGAAAAACGGTAAATTGATTCGCACAAAAACAACAAATAAAATGTTTATTTCATGTTGCGATGTAAATGAATATCAAAGGATTTATTTTACTCGCACTGAACGCATTCGCCTCTGATTGGCCGAGGGTGACAGTGGTTCAGCCAATCAGGGTGACGGGGGGCAGTAGGCTCAGGGAAGTAGCTCGTCTTAATCAACCTGGACTCAGGGGTAAACATAACATAGTAAAGTAAATAAGTCTACCTCCATTAAAATAAAAAATAAAAAAATGGGTCATTTAGCAGACGACTTACAGGAGCAATTAGGGTTAAGTGCCTTGCTCAAGGGCACAGACAGTTTTTTCACCTAGTCGGCTCAGGGATTAGAACCAGCAACCTTTCTGTTACTGGCACAATGCTCTTAACCACTAAGCTACCTGCCACCCTGTGTATGTTATGTTTCATATTGTATGTATTCATTTGTGGATGAGCATCATCCATTTTGTATGATATGTTATGAATTACAAATCGCAACTGGTCTCTGTCAATCGATAAGGAAATCAATAGCCTATAGAACTGACAGTACACATTATATGACTAAACATGTTGGCTCTTGGGATGTTGAAAATGTTTTCCTATATGGTCTCAAACTGTCGTGTACTGCCTACAGAGTCAAAGACCGTGACCTTGTGCCTACAGAGTCAAAGACCGTGACCTTGTGCCTACAGATTCAAAGACCGTGACCTTGTGCCTACAGAGTCAAAGACCGTGACCTTGTGCCTACAGAGTCAAAGACCGTGACCTTGTGCCTACAGATTCAAAGACCGTGACCTTGTGCAAGGAAAGGTGAAATTAATAGAAATGTATTCAAAATTTACATTCTTTAGTGTCACGTGCACAAGTACAGTGAAATGCCTTTCTTGCAAGCTCCAAACCCAACAGTGCAGTAATCAATATCAATAGCTAGGTTTCCATCCAGTTGGTGACAGATTTTCATGCAAATATCCTAAAATCTGCATAAAGAAAATATGTCCATTTTCCCACAAGTGGTGTGTTTCCACCAAACTGACTCAGTGCGTGATGACATAGTGCTTTTCACATACGTTTTTATGTACCGAATAAAAATCTAAAGTTCAATGTGTTTCCATCGCATTTTCAACTCTACCGATAGTTTTGTCACAAAAACTGTTGTGTTAAATAGCAAATGTACCTACTCTGGTCTTGGCACCTGCACTCTAGCCGACAGCTGGCAGATACAGCGACAGCTGGCGACCCGTCATTCAGGGCAGATGGGGCTGATTTAAGGCATTTTTTGCCCTTTTTATCTTGTGGTTGCCTGTTTTGCATGTTATTTTGGCATTCATACGTGTGACATATCAATTTGCAAACAATGTAAAAAAATAAATAAAAATTAATTGAGTTAATAACGCCGCATACAAACATGGTCTCTTTCTTGAGTAAGGCAGCTCCAAAATACAGGTGTTTCAGCCTCGCTCAGTGCTTTCTGTGGTGGTGGGGCAGCCAGCGTAGGGGTTGGTATTATGTTCTCTAGTTGCGCCGTGATTGGCTCAGTGTTCTGTCACTCATGGTCGACACTACATCACTGCCAAATCTAAGGGTAGAGCTGGAAAATTCAAGCCCCCTGGGTGCTGCCATAGAGTTACATAAGAAGTAAAGTACTTAAGTAAAAATACTTTAAAGTACTAGTTAAGTCGTTTATTTTACTATTTATATTTTTGACTACTTTTACTTTTACTTCTCTACATTCCTAAAGAAATTAGTAATGTACTTTTTACTCCATACATTTTCCCTGACACCCAAAAGTACTCATTACATTTTGAATGCTTAGCAGGACAGGAAAATGGTTCAATTCACGCACTTATCAAGAGAACATCCCTGGTCATCCCTACTGCCTCTCATCTGGCGGACTCACGAAAATGGAATGCTTTGTTTGTAAATGATGTCTGAGTGTTGGAGTGTGCCCCTGGCTATCATATAAGGATTTTGAAATGATTTATACTTTTACTTTTTATACTTAAGTATATTTAATAACAAATAATTTTAGACTTTTACTCAAGTATTATTTTACTGGGTGACTTTCACTTTTACTTGAGTCATTTTATAATAAAGTATCTTTACTTTTACTCAAGTATGACAATTGGTTACTTTTTTCCCACCACTGTCTATTCCAAGTTACCACCGGCTAAATCTATGACATTAAAATGCCTATTTACTCTGTTCCATCTGACTGCGCAATCCACTGTCTCATCAGCCCAGCCAGGCAATTTATAAACTTGATCTCCACTATAAAAAGCATCTAGACATTATCTCACATTTCTTTTAGACTAACATTTCGTTTTCAACAGCGGAGATTTGTATAAACCTTGCTGTCTGTCTCTCCGACATTTGCAACATTGTTTCAATATTCAAATTCGATATCCAGCTGTCCCATAGTAATGAACGTGTCGGGAGTCGTGGACGAGACAGACAGGCAGGCAGCGTTTTCTCAGCCAGTCGAAATCATGAATCAGCTGGCATAATTGTTATGGATATGTACAAAGAAATGTCAATTGAAAAAAGGTCAAACGAAATGAAGTGCAGCTAGTTTGCAGTCTTTCCAGCTTCAGTTTGAAGTGATTGTGTTAGCTGTGTTGTTGGCTAGCTCCTCTGAACAACAGTGTCCTGACGAGAGAGCACATTTTCTGTGCCAATATTTTTTTTCTCCCTCATTAGCTAATTGTTATGGATGTATCCAAATAAATGTCACTAGAAAACAGCTTAAACAAATGCAAATGCAGCTACTGTTGTTATTCTGGCTGCACTGTTTGATATGACTGAAAGTTAGCCGTAGTTGGCTAGCTAGCAAGCAAGGGATGAGAACGATGCCAGCCAGTATGACAATGGAACATTTAGAACGAACGACTGGGTCGCGTCCATAGAATTTGAACGACTGGGTCGCGTCTCTGGCAACCGAACCGATAGAACGAACGACCAGCCGACTTCGTCTCGGGCCTAACAACACCCGTGCCAATATACCCTCCAAACACCGGCTTCTCTGGAATTATCACTTACAGTGGGGGAAAAAAAGTATTTAGTCAGCCACCAATTGTGCAAGTTCTCCCACTTAAAAAGATGAGAGAGGCCTGTAATTTTCATCATAGGTACACGTCAACTATGACAGACAAATTGAGGAGAAAAAAAATCCAGAAAATCACATTGTAGGATTTTTAATGAATTTATTTGCAAATTATGGTGGAAAATAAGTATTTTTTTAAAAAGTGTTCTCTTCCTGTTTGATTACAGTGAACATGTCACAGGTCTCACATTTTATGGGTTTTTCTGTCCATCTCCGGAATCTGACTCCAAAACAGAGGAGTCTGACATGCTTATACTCAGGTAAGTAACGGCGGTCCTGGCTACAGGAGTCAACCGCGACGTGAGACAAGCTTTTGCCGTTGACATCCGGGTAACCTAGCTAGCCTGCTAACGTTAGCTCCAGGAGATGGTCAAATCCAGCCGAACACGGTGTGTTAAGAACAGCACTAACAAGGGTTTTAAGGTGTAAAATGTACAAGTGTCTTAGAAATACAAAATGTATAGCTAAGTGTTTATAAAAATGATGAAACGCTGAAGCGCTGTATCGCCACACCAAACTTCCTGCTTCTTACTTAAACGACACCTTTCGACCTGATTTACTGTGAATATAATAAATTGAATGGTGTCTCCACTCAAGTCAATGATGGCATAATGGGTGGACTGGCGGCCATTTTGAGTGTACCCATGCCAGGAAGTAAAAGCAGGAAGTGTACCCTTCAATCTGGGTCATGGCTAGAAGGGAACCAGCTTTTGTCAAATTAACGTCAGATTTGACTTTTCGTTGGCAGGCTTGGAGAACTTACGCAGCAGGTTAGGAGAATTAACGTAGCAGGTTAGGAGAATTAGGTTTAGGTTAGGGAAATGGTTAGGGTTAGCTAAAATGCACCAAAAAAAATCAACTTTCGCGTTAATTTGACAAAAGCTGGATTCCTTCTAGCCATGACCTTCAAGGTTCAATCTGTGCTGTGACATGTTGAGTCAACTCAACTGATATTACAAAAAAATTAATTCCATTGCATGAGCCACATCAGTTAGCATAATTTAAATGAGCATTCTACAATAACATGGCAATTCAGCATCAGTTGATAGAACATTCCAAAATACCTTGGAAATTATTGCATCACAATACCAGGCAGCCATTGCTAGTGTACCCATGAGTTCACCAGTCAAATTCCCAGGGTTAGAGGTTCCAACTCCGTTCTATTCATTATATTTATATGTTTGTCCTGCTCCTCCAATGATGGTATCTATTTAAGTGATAATGCCTGAGAAGCCGGTGTTTGGAGGATACATTGGTACAGTGTCACGATCGTCAAAAGGATTGGACCAATGCGCAGCGTGGAATGCGAACATACTTTATTATATATTCACCACATGAACAAAAACAACAAAACGATACGTGAAGTCCTTGGTAACAAACACAAACCAACACGGAACAAGATCCCACAATACACTGTGCCAAACAGGCTGCCTAAGTATGGTTCCCAATCAGAGACAACCAGCAACAGCTGATTCTCGTTGCCTCTGATTGAGAACCACCCCGGCCAACATAGATACACATGAACTAGATCCTAACATAGAAACACAAACACATAGAATCTACACACCCTGGCTCAACATATAAGAGTCCCAGAGCCAGGGCGTGACATACAGGTGTTGTTAGACCTGAGACGAAGTCGAGGCAAACCGTGCCAACATATCCTCCAAACACCGGCTTCGAGGGCATTATCACTTTTATACAACAGGTTTCCAATTTATGAATTTATTCATACTATTTCAGCCTTCCACAAGATGTAGTCCCGGCACATATCTATGTCTATGTCATATCTGTCTGTCATATCTGTCTGCTAAATGGCATATTATATTATATTATTATTATATTATATATTATTATATTATATTATTATTATTATATTATTATTATTATTATATTATTATATTATATTATTATTATTATATTATTATTATTATATTATTATTATATTATTATTATTATATTATTATTATTATTATATTATTATTATTATATTATTATTATTATTATTTTATTATTATATCTAGGGTTGCTACCCAAGCCGGCTGATCGTTCGTTCTATCGGTTCGGTTGCTAGAGACGCGACCCAGTCGGTCAGTCTTTTTGTTCTGTATCTATGGACGCGACCCAGTCAGTTCCATTGTCATACTGGCTGGCAACGTTCTTATCCCTTGCTTGCTAGCTAGCCAACTACGGCTAACTTACAGTCATATCAAACAGTGCAGCCAGAATAACAACAGTAGCTGCATTTGCATTTGTTTTAGCTGTTTTCTAGTGACATTTATTTGGATACATCCATAACAATGAGCTAATGAGGTGTGATTTCGCCTGGCATAGAAAATGTGCTCTCTCGTCAGGACACTGTTGTTCAGAGGAGCTAGCCAACAACACAGCTAACACAATCACTTCCAACTGAAGCTGGATAGACTGTAAACTAGCTGCACTTCATTTCGTTTGACCTTTTTTCAATTGACATTTCTTTGTATATATCCATAACAATGATGCCAGCTGATTCATGATTTCGACTGGCTGAGAAAAGCTGCCTTCCTGTCTGTCTCGTCCACGACTCCCGACACGTTCATTACTATGGGACAGCTGGAGATAGAATTTGAATATTGAAACAATGTTGCAAATGTCGGAGAGACAGACAGCAAGGTTTATACAAATCTCCGCTGTAGAAAACTAAACGTTAGTCTAAAAGAAATGTGAGATAATGTCTAGATGCTTTTTATAGTGGCGATCAAGTTCATAAATTGCCTGGCTGGGCTGATGAGACAGTGGATTCCGCAGTCAGATGGAACAGAGTAAATATGCATTTTAACGTCATAGATTTAGCCGGTTTTAACCAATCAGCATTCAGGATTAGACCCACCCATTGTATAATATGACATGTTCTATCTCTCCTCCTATCCTGTAGTAGTTATCTGCTGAACCCCTCCTGTAGTAGTTATCAAACAAAAAAACATGTATGCACTCACTCACTAACTCACTCTGGATAAGAGCGTCTGCTAAATGACTAAAATGTAAAATGTGTCCTGGAGGGCGGGTAGTAGGTAGGACAGCCGTGAGTTGGGGAGGAGGGAGGAATTTGGGCCGAGGTCAGGTCAGATAAAGTCAGAAAGAACAGGCTTCACTAAAGTCCTGTCTAGTAACAGAGATGTATTGGCTCTCCAGATGTGCAAGGAGGAGTCTCAGAATAGGAGGAAGGTATAAATACATTTGCTTGTGTAAACATGTCTTGGTCTTTGCAGCTGTTTGACCCATTGGGTGAATAAACTTGGTTTGAGCGTTGACTAGTTGTCCGTTAGTTTTTTCACTCTGTTTGTCAGAACCTAACAAAGTAGCCCTCTCTGTATACATCACATACACCAGGGTTCTTCAATTCCGGTCCTGGAGGGCTGAAACACCTCTGTTTTTCATCCTCTCCTTCTAATCAGGGGCTAATTCAGACCTGGGACACCAGGTGAGTGCAATTAACTACCAGGTAGAAATAAAAAACAGAAGTTTCGGCCCTTCAGGACCGGAATTGAAGAACCCTGACATACACTATCAAACATTTCACACATATTATTTAGATACTGACTGTTAGCACCTGGTGGCCAATAGCAACACCCCAAAAGAAAAGGCTTTAGATGTGCCAGGTGAGCCTGCAACCACAACACTTCAATAACACTTGACATAAGATCTTCTCTAAGCATCACAGGGATATGGCTCTGAATATATACAGCAACATCTCCCCCATAAGCATTCCTGTCTCTTCTATAGATGTTATACTCTTGTATTGCTACTGCTGTATCATCAAATTAATTATCTAAGTGAGTCTCAGAAATGGCTAATATATGAATCTTATCTGATGTTAGCAAGTTATTGATTTCATGAACCTTATTTCTAGGGCTACATATATTAATATGGGCTATTTTCAGCCCTTTCCTGGGTAGCTTATCAGAGATAGACATAATATGAAAAAGAGCAAGCAAAGCAAGAGAAAAAAATATACATTCAGCATCCATTAATCAGTTGGTGTGTGTGTGTGTGAGTGTAATGTTTACTGTTCATTTCTGATTGTTTATTTCATTTTTGTTTGTTGGCCTGTCACCTGGGCCGGTGGTGGGTTTTCCAGTCCTGTGGGAGCGCTCCACCTCAATCTTCCTGTGGTCCATCTTCAATTTCTCAGAGATAATTTCCCTCACTTTGTCCTCAGACTCTGTCCAGGTCTCATGTTGAGATTCTGTAATTCTGTCCACAACCATGTTATTCCGCCTTGATTGTCCCTCGAGATATTCTGATTTATCCGTCAATGTTATAATGGATTCACACACAGAACTGATGTCCTCTCTCAATGACTTACAGATTGCTGTCATCTTGCCGTTCTCCTGTTTCAACTCATTGATCTGACCCTGGGAGAACTGCAAACTGTTCTTCAGGTCCTGGACCTCTCTGGTCAGGTCATCCATTCTTTTATTAGTTGACTCCACCAGTATTTGGACAAAACACTTGAAGCTATTTTCTTGTTGTCGTAACAACTGTATATTTAACTATTTTTGTTCGTTTAAAAGATCCTTCGCCTGTGATAGAGAGACACCACTGTCCTCGACAACGGTACTCCCGCCCGCTTTGGTCTTTGTCATGGTTACGCTGTTACTCCTCTCAGCTCCAGACAGGACAGGTCACAGGGAAGATTGAAAACAACAAACAGCAGGGATCTAGACAGCCACAAACCCGGGTCAATCCGCAGTCCAGACTCCTTGACCACATTTTCCTCAGCAATCTACACACAATACCCCATAATGACAAAGCGAAAACAGGTTTTTAGATTTTTTTTGCAAACTGATTATAAATTAAAAACAGAAATACCTTATTTACATAAGTATTCAGACCCTTTGCAATGAGACTCAAAATTGAGCTCAGGTGCATCCTGTTTCCATTGATCATCCTTGAGATGTTTCTAAAACTTGATTGGAGTCCACTTGTGGTAAATTCAATTGATTGGACATGATTTGGAAAGGTACACACCTGTCTATATAAGGTCCCACAGTTGATAGTGCATGTCAGAGCAAAAACCAAGTCATGAGGTCTAAGGAATTGTCCATAGAGCTCCGAGACAGGATTAGGTCGAGGCACAGATCTGGGGAAGGGTACCAAAACATTTCTGCAGCATTGAAGGTCCCCAAGAACACAGTGGCCTCCATCATTCTTAAATGGAAGAAGTTTGGAACCACCAAGACTCTTCCTAGAGCTGGCCGCCCGGCCAAACTGAGCAATCGGGGGAGAAGGGCCTTGGTCAGGGAGGTGACCAAGAATCAGATGGTCACTCTGACAGAGCTCCAGAGTTCCTCTGTGGAGATGGGAGAACCTTCCAGAAGGACAACCATCTCTGCAGGACTCCACCAATCAGGCCTTTATGGTAGAGTGGCCAGACGGAAGCCACTCCTCAGTAAAATGCACATGACCACCTGCTTGGAGTTAGCCAAAAGGCACCTAAAGGACACTGACCATGAGAAACAAGATTCTTTGGTCTGACGAAACATTTACATTACATTTTACATTGAACATTTTGGCCTGAATGCCAAGCATCACTTCTGGAGAAAACCTGGCACCATCCCTACGGTGAAGCATGGTGGTGGCAGCATCATGCTGTGGGGATGTTTTTCAGCGGCAGGGACTGGGAGACTAGTCAGGATTGAGGGAAAGATGAACGGAGCAAAGTACAGAGAGATCCTTGATGAAAACCTGCTCCAGAGCACTCAGGACCTAGGGTGAAGGTTCACCTTCCAACAGGACAATGACCCTAAGCACACAGCCAAGACAACACAGGAGTGGCTTCGGGACAAGTCTCTGAATGTCATTGAGTGGCCCAGCCAGAGCCCGGACTTGAACCTGATCGAACATCTCTGGAGAGACCTGAAAATAGCTGTGCAGCGACACTCCCCATCCAACCTGAAAGAACTTGAGAGGATCTGCAGAGAAGAATGGGAGAAACTCCCCAAATACAGGTGTGCCAAGCTTGTAGCGTCATATCCAAGAAGACTCGAGGCTTTAATCGCTGCCAAAGGTGCTTCAACAAAGTACTGAGTAAAGGGTCTGAATACTTATGTAAATGTGATATTTCAGTTTTGTATTTTTATTTTTTAGCATTTTCTAAAAACCTGTTTTTGTTTTGTCATTATGGGGTATTGTCTGTAGATTGATGAGGGGGAAAAAGTATTTAATCAATTTTAGAATAAGGCTGTAATGTAACAAAATGTGGAAAAAGTCAAGGGGTCTGAATACTTTCCGAATGCACTGTATATTTAGTATAGTTTTATCTAAAATTGATAAATTGTTTTATGTTTCACAATTATTATTTTTATGAAATTCACTGAGGATGGTACTTCCTCCTCTGAGGAGCCTCCACTGTTTTATTACTCTCATTTCCTCCTTATAGTTACACTATGAACCTCCACACAACTATTATTTATATATATATATATATATATTAACATACAGCCTATTGCCTGAATCAAGACAACGTTGTTTTTATTAATCTCTGATTCTCAGTTTGTCAGTGTCAAAGTAGCCTGTCATTTCGATCATTTGTGCGGTATAAAAAAATTATTCTGCCTTAGTCTCCAGTCCAATTATGTGGAATTGCATGAAACGCATTTATAAGCGGCCACATTTTCCCCGGACACTAGGCTGCTAAAAATGTTCCCCATGTGTGCAACTTCTGTAAGTGCCTGTACTCCACTGCTCTGTGCCACTATGCAAAAAGCGATGTTATGCATGTAAAAAATAAATAAAACATTCAGCATGGTGGTGTAGAAATTAGTCTGAAAGAACAGCAGGTCTAGACAAAGTCGAGACCAGCTTCATCATAGGAGGTCATGTTGACTGGGTCTGGGGAATCTCCATGGTGATGACTGAAGACTAGCTGGGGGGAAATGAGAGCTAGAATTTTTTGATTGGGTGGATTGATGTTTGATTCATTGTTTTGTGATGTCATAATAGATCGAGGGCAGTTAAAATTCTTATGTGTAGGATATTCATTAGAACACACAAAAAAACAGCCCAAACACTCAAACACAGAGCCATATATAGGGTGCGTTCGTAAATTCACTCTAGCTTTCTACTCCGATTTCAGAGCACTCTCGTCTGAGTGTGCCAGAGCGCAGAATAACTGATGAATTTACGAACGCTCAACACCCGTTGAATATGGCCGTTGTCAGTAAACGTCGGCAAAAAAGCGTAATTAAATTGTTGCCAGCAGCACAGTTACAGTCACCAACGCTCTGGATAACATGAAAACAGCCTAACCAGCTCTGCTAGGGCGAGGAAAATGGTCAGAGTGAGCTGTTCTCTCATTTGTGTCTGGAAGTACCACCGTTAGCCAGTTAGCTTGGGTGCTTGACTGCCGTTGTGAGGTCAGAACGCTCTGATCAACCCTACTCCTCTGCCAGAGCGTCCAGTGTGCGCTCTGAACACTCCGAGAGCGAAATGCTCTGAATTTACAAATGGACAATCTGTTCTGGCACTCCAGATTGAATTTACGAACGCACCCAGAGAGTTCAGCCAACTTTAAGAACGGACGTAATTTTGCTGCCATTGAGCATTCCATTTATCCATTCATGACAAGTATTTGGATTCTAATTTTTATTCTAAATGTTCAGTTACATAGCTAGCATTGTTTAAAATTACGAAAATTCCATAAACTGCTATTGGTCAATATTGCCCATGGGGAGCCAAAATGTCTGCCATGTAGTATTCGTTGATTGCAATGTGTCATATACACTACCGTTCAAAAGTGTGGGGTCACTTAGAAATGTCCTTGTTTTCGAAAGAAAAGCAATTTTTTTGTCCATTAAAAGAACATCAAATTGATCAGAAATACAGTGTAGACATTGTTAATGTTGTAAATGGCTAATGTAGCTGGAAACGGCTGATTTTTAATGGAATATCTACATAGGCGTACAGAGGCCCATTATCAGCAACCATCAGTCCTGTGTTCCAATGGCACGTTGTGTTTGCTAATCCAAGTTTATCATTTTAAAAGGCTAATTGATCATTAGAAAACCCTTTTGCAATTATGTTAGCACAGCTGAAAACTGTTGTGCTGATTAAAAAAGCAATAAAACTGGTCTTCTTGAGACTAGTTGAGTATCTGGAGCATCAGAAATTGTGGGTTCGATTACAGGCTCAAAATGGCCAGAAACAAATAACTTTCTTCTGAAACTCGTCAGTCTATTCTTGTTCTGAGAAATGAAGGCTATTCCATGCGAGAAATTGCCAAGAAACTGAAGATCTCGTACAACGCTGTGTACTACTCCCTTCACAGAACAGCGCAAACTGGCTCTAACCAGAATAGAAAGAAGAGTGGGAGGCCCCGGTGCACAACTGAGCAAGAAGACAAATACATTAGAGTGTCTAGTTTGAGAAACAGGCGCCTCACAGGTCCTCAACTGGCAGCTTCATTAAATAGTACCCGCAAAACACCAGTCTCAACGTCAACAGTGAAGAGGCGACTCCGGGATGCTGACCTTCTAGGCAGAGTTGCAAAGAAAAAGCCATAAGGGATGGGAGGAGGGGATGGGAGGAGTGGGCAATCAGACGTCACTAGATGCAGAATTTAGTCTGGGGGAGAGCAGAGAAAGCGTTAAAGGATGAGGAGAAGGAAGAGGCAGAATCAAGAGACAGGAGGTGCTGTGGTTAGTTCTTCCTGTCACTTGTCCTCGACAGGTCTTGAAGGGGGGGCTTGAATTTTTGCTGGTTGTCGTCTTGTCTCCTGGCCTCCGTCTCGGAACATGGCAGAACCCCTGGAGGTCAAAAGCAGAGTAAAGGGAAGAGGGGAGGGGTCCGGGGAGGAGTCGGGGGAGGAGTCAGGGGAGGAGTCAGGGATGGCGGGATGAAAAGATGAAAATGGTTTAGCTGGAAGTTAGTTAATGTTCAATAACATGGGCCTGGTTTAGCTGGAAGTTAGTTAATGTTCAATAACATGGGCCTGGTTTAGCTGGAAGTTAGTTAATGTTCAATAACATGGGCCTGGTTTAGCTGGAAGTTAGTTAATGTTCAATAACATGGGCCTGGTTTAGCTGGAAGTTAGTTAATGTTCAATAACATGGGCCTGGTTTAGCTGGAAGTTAGTTAATGTTCAATAACATGGGCCTGGTTTAGCTGGAAGTTAGTTAATGTTCAATAACATGGGCCTGGTTTAGCTGGAAGTTAGTTAATGTTCAATAACATGGGCCTGGTTTAGCTGGAAGTTAGTTAATGTTCAATAACATGGGCCTGGTTTAGCTGGAAGTTAGTTAATGTTCAATAACATGGGCCTGGTTTAGCTGGAAGTTAGTTAATGTTCAATAACATGGGCCTGGTTTAGCTGGAAGTTAGTTAATGTTCAATAACATGGGCCTGGTTTAGCTGGAAGTTAGTTAATGTTCAATAACATGTGTGCAGGGGTACCAGGTAATAACATGGCTATGTACACGGGGTACCAGTACTGAGTTGATGTGCAGGGGTACGAGGTAATAACATGGCTATGTACACGGGGCACCAGTACTGAGTTGATGTGCAGGGGTACGAGGTAGTAACATGGCTATGTACACGGTACCAGTACTGAGTTGATGTGCAGGGGTACGAGGTAATAACATGGCTATAGAGTGAGGGAAACAAGTATTTGATCCCCTGCTGATTTTGTACGTTTGCCCACTGACAAAGAAAAGATCAGTCTATAATTTTAATGGTAGATTTATTTGAAAAGTGAGAGACAGAATAACAACAAAAAAATCCAGAAAAATGCATGTCAAAAATGTTATAAATTGATTTGCATTTTAATGAGGGAAATAAGTATTTGACCCCCTCTCAATCAGAAAGATTTCTGGCTCCCAGGTGTCTTTTATACAGGTAACGAGCTGAGATTAGGAGCACACTCTTAAAGGGAGTGTTCCTAATCTCAGTTTGTTACCTGTATAAAAGACACCTGTCCACAGAAGCAACCAATCAATCAGATTCCAAACTCTCCACCATGGCCAAGACCAAAGAGCTCTCCAAGGATGTCAGGGCCAAGATTGTAGACCTACACAAGGCTGGAATGGGCTACAAGACCATCGCCAAGCAGCTTGGTGAGAAGGTGACAACAGTTGGTGCGATTATTCGCAAATGGAAGAAACACAAAAGACCTGTCAATCTCCCTCGGCCTGGGGCTCCATGCAAGATCTCACCTCGTGGAGTTGCAATGATCATGAGAACGGTGAGGAATCAGCCCAGAACTACACGGGAGGATCTTGTCAATGATCTCAAGGCAGCTGGGACCATAGTCACCAAGAAAACAATTGGTAACACACTACGCCGCGAAGGACTGAAATCCTGCAGCGCCCGCAAGGTCCCCCTGCTCAAGAAAGCACATATACAGGCCCGTCTGAAGTTTGCCAATGAACATCTGAATGATTCAGAGGAGAACTGGGTGAAAGTGTTGTGGTCAGATGAGACCAAAATCGAGCTCTTTGGCATCAACTCAACTCACCGTGTTTGGAGGAGGAGGAATGCTGCCTATGACCCCAAGAACACCATCCCCACCGTAAAACATGGAGGTGGAAACATTATGCTTTGGAGGTGTTTTTCTGCTAAGGGGACAGGACAACTTCACCGCATCAAAGGGACGATGGACGGGGCCGTCAAATCTTGGGTGAGAACCTCCTTCCCTCAGCCAGGGCATTGAAAATGGGTCGTGGATGGGTATTCCAGCATGACAATGACCCAAAACACACGGCCAAGGAAACAAAGGAGTGGCTCAAGAAGAAGAACATTAAGGTCCTGGAGTGGCCTAGCCAGTCTCCAGACCTTAATCCCAAAATCTGTGGAGGGAGCTGAAGGTTCGAGTTGCCAAACGTCAGCCTCAAAACCTTAATGACTTGGAGAAGATCTGCAAAGAGGAGTGGGACAAAATCCCTCCTGAGATGTGTGAAAACCTGGTGGCCAACTACAAGAAACGTCTGACCTCTGTGATTGCCAACAAGGGTTTTGCCACCAAGTACTAAGTCATGTTTTGCAGAGGGGTCAAATACTTATTTCCCTCATTAAAATGCAAATCAATTTATAACATCTTTGACATGCGTTTCTCTGGATTTTTTTGTTGTTATTCTGTCTCTCACTGTTCAAATAAACCTACCATTAAAATTATAGACTGATCATGTCTTTGTCAGTTGGCAAACGTACAAAATCAGCAGGGGATCAAATACTTTTTTCCCTCACTGTATACACGGGGTACCAGTACTGAGTTGATGTGCAGGGGTACGAGGTAATAACATGGCTATGTACACGGTACCAGTAATGAGTTGATGTGCAGGGGTACGAGGTAATAACATGGCTATGTACACGGTACCAGTACTGAGTTGATGTGCAGGGGTACGAGGTAATAACATGGCTATGTACACGGTACCAGTACTGAGTTGATGTGCAGGGGTACGAGGTAATAACATGGCTATGTACACGGGGCACCAGTACTGAGTTGATGTGCAGGGGTACGAGGTAATAACATGGCTATGTACACGGTACCAGTACTGAGTTGATGTGCAGGGGTACGAGGTAATAACATGGCTATAGAGTGAGGGAAACAAGTATTTGATCCCCTGCTGATTTTGTACGTTTGCCCACTGACAAAGAAAAGATCAGTCTATAATTTTAATGGTAGGTTTATTTGAAAAGTGAGAGACAGAATAACAACAAAAAAATCCAGAAAAATGCATGTCAAAAATGTTATAAATTGATTTGCATTTTAATGAGGGAAATAAGTATTTGACCCCCTCTCAATCAGAAAGATTTCTGGCTCCCAGGTGTCTTTTATACAGGTAACGAGCTGATATTAGGAGCACACTCTTAAAGGGAGTGTTCCTAATCTCAGTTTGTTACCTGTATAAAAGACACCTGTCCACAGAAGCAATCAATCAATCAGATTCCAAACTCTCCACCATGGCCAAGACCAAAGAGCTCTCCAAGGATGTCAGGGACAAGATTGTAGACCTACACAAGGCTGGAATGGGCTACAAGACCATCGCCAAGCAGCTTGGTGAGAAGGTGACAACAGTTGGTGCGATTATTCGCAAATGGAAGAAACACAAGGTCAAGCGCCTCCAAGGTCCCCCTGCGCAAGAAAGCACATATACATGCCCGTCTGAAGTTTGCCAATGAACATCTGAATGATTCAGAGGAGAACTGGGTGAAAGTGTTGTTATCTATTGAACTAACTACACTGAACAAAAATAGAAATGCAACATGTAAAGTGTTGGTCCCATGTTTCATGAGCTGAAATAAAATATCACATAAATTGTCCGTAAGCACAAAAAGCTGATTTCTCTCAGATTTTGTGCACAAATTGGTTTACATCCCTGTTTGTGAGCATTTCTCCTTTGCCAAGATAATCCATCCACCTGGCAGGTGTGGCATATCAAGAAGCTGATTAAACAGCATGATCATTACACAGGTGCACCTTGTGCTGGGGACAATTAAAGGCCACTCTAAAATGTACAGTTTTGTCACAACACAATGCCACAGATGTCTCAAGTTTTGAGGGAGCGTGCAATTGACATGCTGACTACAGGAATGTCCACCAGAGCTGTTGCCAGAGAATCTAATGTTAATTTCTCGACCATAAGACGCCTCCAACGTCGTTTGAAAGAATTTGGCAGTACTTCCAACCGGCCTCACAAGCGCATACCACGTGTAACCACGCCAGCCCAGGACCTCCACATTTGGCTTCTTCACCTGAAGGATCTTCTGAGACCAGCCACCCAGACAGCTGATGAAACTCAGGAGTATTTCTGTCTGTAATAAAGCCCATTTGTTGGGAAGATCACATTCTGATTGGCTGGGCCTGGCTCCCCAGTGGGTGGGCCTATGCCCTCCCAGGCCCACCCATGGCTGCACCCCTGCCCAGTCATGTGAAATCCATAGATTAGAGCCTAATGAATTTATTTCAATTGACTGATTTCCTTATATGAACTGTAACTCAGTAAAACCGTTGAAATTGTTGCATGTTGCGTTTATATTTTTGCTCAGATCAAATCCAGACAGGAACTACATATTATTTTAACAGGTGACCTAAATTATACATTTGATAAGATTGAAAGACATAGTAATAAAAAAGGCATAAAAATGTTAATCTTTACAAATTATTTACCTGGAGATTATTATTCCCAACAACAAAATATTATTTTTTCTCAAAGTAAGTAAAGATATTCAAGAATTGATTACATTTTTATTTCAAAAAATGCACTGGATAAATTTTTTTATGATATAGTGATATCGGATCATTCTCCAGTTTCATGTTTAATTAGACCAATAGAAAATACACTTAGCGACAGAGTTTGAAGAATGAACAGAGCGCATCTTCTGGACCCAAAATTTATTAAATTCGTTAATAAAAAAATAAAAAAACTTTGCCATTCCAAATATAGACATTGAGGACAGAGAAAAGCCTAACCCCCGATATAATTTGGGATGCCTTTATAGCTTACATTAGGGGGGTGACAGCTCATACTTGGAAAAAGTTACATCTGATTTAGAAATTCAAATTAAAGAAAAATAAATCACTATCTTCCCATGAAAAATCTTTCCAAGGTAAAGAAGAAAATACCATTTCGGAACTTAAGCAGGAATACGATATTTTACTTTTGAAGAGAGCCAACAACTACAGGTTAAACTCAAATAAAGCATACTACTTAATGTCAAATAAACCTGGTAAATATCTCGCAGCTTTCACAAAATGAATACATGCTAAAACCAGTTATAAAGATGGGGTAGGGGGGGTGTACTAGTGGGTCTGGGCAGGGTGTTTTTGATGATCTGGAGATGGTGGGGTGTGCTAGTGGGTCTGGGCAGGTGTGATGTTGATGTTTGAATTATGTTGTTGTTTGTATGTTTTGCATTGTTTATCAAATAAAAAAAATTAACAAAAAAAGAGCCTTAGTAAGAGCATCTTCAAATTCCGAGCAGTTTACAAAAACCGTCTTTATTAACGTTGAAAATGTTCGTAATCGAACGCCTGCCTCAGACCACTCGTAGAAGAGCTAAGTGCAATCACCGTTTGCCCTCCCGCGTCACTTTTCACACAGAAGATTTCTGCTAAACATAGAATAAATGTGTTTATTTGTCTGTGACCACCGAAAACTTCAACGTTGAATATAAATAGCCAAAAAAGTTTCCAACGTTATAAATAAACGAAGTAAGGATAATAAAATAAATAAACCCAAGATAACTAAAATAATTATATAATAACTATATTATTAGGCTAAATATTGACATCCCTTTCATATATGTGCAATCATCATATCCTGTTTTTAGGCCACGTTGATATTTTCTATTTTCTATTTCTCTGACTTTGGCTTTATTTATTCTTGTTTACACAAACTGAAGAAATGCAGAATTTACATAATCAAACATTGCATACAAAATAGCATGAGAAAACACTTGTCAAACATAATACAAACACTTAAATAGAATAATTTACATGTAACGACACAGTTACATTTCACTTTGAAACGAGTGCACTGCGTGGTGTTTTGGGAAACGGGTCTTCATCTTCTGCCTGTATTTTTTATAATGCATCGTTAAAACACTCGTAAGCCAAAGTTCCATCGCTATCGGGAAACTGGGCCCAGGTCTGAAATCAAATAATTACATGACAATTTGCACATTTATAGATGGGAAGTGGACAAGTAATACTACGAAAGCGAAAGATGAAATAGTTTCTACCAAAAACAAATGTGGACGCAATCAATCAACATAAACCTCTTATCTTCCTTGGCCACTAGTAGAGCGTGCGGCTGCGCGAAGGGAAAGTCCTCCAGTATTTCAACAAGCATTTTGCTACGGCTGGACATGCTTTCCACCTGGCTACCTCTACCCCGGCCACCAGCTCTGCACCCTCCACTGCAACTTGCCCATGCCCCCCTTCTCCTTCACCCAATTTCAGACAGCCGATGTTCTGAAAGAGCTGCAAAATCTGGACCCATACAAATCAGCTGGGCTAGACAATCTGGATCCTTTCTTTCTAAAATTAGCTGCCGAAATTGTCGCAACTCCTATTACTAGCCTGTTCAACCTCTCTTTCGTATCGTCTGAGATCCCCAGAGATTGGAAAGCTGCTGCGGTCATCCCCCTCTTCAAAGGGGGTAACACTCTAGATCCAAACTGTTACAGACCTGTATCCATCCTGCCCTGCCTTTCGAAAGTATTTGAAAGCCAAGTTAACAAACAGATCACCGACCATTTCGAATCCCACCGTACCTTCTCCGCTATGCAATCTGGTTTCCGAGCTGGTCATGGGTGCACCTCAGCCACGCTCAAGGTCCTAAACGATATTATAACCGCGATCGATAAAAGACAGTACTGTGCAGCCGTCTTCATCTACCAGGCCAAGGCTTTCGACTCTGTCAATCACTGTATTTTTATTGGCAGACTAAATAGCCTTGGTTTCTCAAATGACTGCCTCGCCTGGTTCACCAACTACTTCTTAGATAGAGTTCAATGTGTCAAGTCAGAGGGCCTGTTGTCTGGACCTCTGGCAGTCTCTATGGGGGTGCCACAGGGTTCAATTCTCGGGCCGACTCTATTCTCTGTGTATATCAATGATGTCGCTCTTGCTGCTGGTGACTCTCAGATCCACCTCTACGCAGATGACACCATTTTGTATACATCTGGCCCTTCATTGGACACTGTGTTAACAAACCTCCAAACGAGCTTCAATGCCATAAACACTCCTTCCGTAGCCTCCAACTGCTCTTAAACGCTAGTAAAACTAAATGCATGCTCTTCAATCGAACGCTGCTTGCACCCGCCCGCCCGACTAGAATCACTACTCTCGGCGGGTCTGACTTAGAATATGTGGACAACTACAAATACCTAGATGTCTGGTTAGACTGTAAACTCTCCTTCCAGACTCTGTAGCTCAGCTCTGTAGCTCAGCTGGTAGAGCACGGCGCTTGTAACGCCAAGGTAGTGGGTTCGATCCCCGGGACCACCCATACACAAAAATGTATGCACGCATGACTGTAAGTCGCTTTGGATAAAAGCGTCTGCTAAATGGCATATTATTATTATTATTATTATTTTATATTATAAGCATCTCCAATCAAAAGTTAGATCTAGAATCGGCTTCCTATTTCGCAACAAAGCCTCCTTCACTCATGCTGCCAAACATGCCCTCGTAAAACGGACTATCCTACCGATCCTTGACTTCGGCGATGTCATTTACAAAATAGCCTCCAACACTCTACTCAGCAAATTGGATGTAGTCTATCACAGTGCCATCCGTTTTGTCACCAAAGCCCCATATACTACCCACCATTGTGACCTGTACGCTCTCGTTGGCTGGCCATCACTACATATTCGTCGCCAAACCCACTGGCTCCAGGTCATCTATAAATCACTGCTAGGCAAATCCCCGCCTTATCTTAGCTCATTGGCCACCATAGCAACACCCACCTGTAGTCTGCGCTCCAGCAGGTATATCTCACTGGTCATCCCCAAAGCCAACACCTCCTTTGGCCACCATTCCTTCCAGTTCTCTGCTGCCAATGACTGGAACAAACTGCAAAAATCTCTGAAGCTGGAGACTCTTATCTCCCTCACTAACTTTAAGCATCAGTTGTCAGAGCACCTTACCGATCACTGCACCTGTACACAGCCCATCTGAAATTAGCCCGCCCAACTACCTCATCCCCATATTGTTATTTATTTTGCTAATTTGCACCCCAGTATCTCTATTTGCACATAATCTCTTGCACATCTATCATTCCAGTGTTAATACTAAATTGTAACTATTTTGCACTATGGCCTATTTATTACCTTACCTCCATAACTTGCTACATTTGCACACACTGTATATAGATTCTCTGTTGTATTTTTGACTGTATGTTTTTTTTACCCCATATGTAACTCTGTGTTGTTGTTTTTATCGCACTGCTTTGCTTTATCTTGGCCAGGTCGCAGTTGTAAATGAGAACTTGTTCTCAACTGGCTTCCCTGGTTAAATAAAGGTGAGAGATAATTTAAAAATTAAAAAAAATAAAAAAAATTGTTTTTTCCCGAAATCCTCTTTGTTTCCGACTTGCGCTCTGCTTTCTGATTCACAACACCAAGCTTGCTAGTTCGCCGACATCCTACCATTAATGTTACAATTTATACCTTTCTTTAGGTCTGAATTCGCCGTAATGTCGTCAGATAGCTAGCTAATGAACGACACTAACGGATTCGGTGGTCGGTGTTGTGATGTTTTGAAAGTGAACCGGAGGAGCTCTGCAGGGATTCCAGTTGTCAGGTAGGAAGAGAGACGTTGGCTAACTGTGTTAGCTAGCTAGCGCATGAACTAGCTACTCGGCTAGCCCGTCAGCTGACAAACTAGCTAGCTACCAACCTCTTATTGGTATTGTTTGATTATCATTATTAGTGCTAGCTAGTGATGCAGCTACTTAGCTATCTTTGTAGGTAGTGAGTGACTGCGATTGTTGATACAAGAAACCCAGGGCACGGATGGTTAGTATTAAGGTTAGCACGCTACGCTAGCTAGCTGGAGACGAGGTGGGGACAGACGCGGAAGCAGCACGTCGTTACCAAAGCCAGCTGTGAAGTATATATATATATATGCTAGATCTGGTCGCTAAAACCACACAGACAATTTATGCTTGGTCTGAAAATGTGGTCGGAGGCGCCGTATGGATGGTGTGACGCAAACGCGGATACTCTGGAGGCTCACAGAGGCCAAATTGAGCTCTGTTCCGCATACCTGTGCGCCTCTCAAATGTTGTAACAATACGGAGGGCGCTGTAGAGCTCCGCATTGACATGATTAGTTAACGGTAGGTGAGGGCGGGAGGTCGTGTATAAACAGTCATTTCCTTTATATCTTCCTTCACAACAGCTCTGCGAAGCATGAATGCCCTGACTTCGGCAGAGGCCGGAAATGCCGCCCTGCCAATGCAGACAACGGATTGACCACGCAACTCCTTTTACTGTACACTGTTTTAACCGGCTTTAACACAGTTGCAGCCGACAGTATTTTTCAGTGACGACACGTTTGGCGTCCGTCTTCCGTTTTACACACGGGTGTTCGGAGACGCAGGTGGTTAATTGGCACAGGTGGGTCTTCTGTTTTCCATAAACAAGCGCTGTAACATGGGAATATGGCCGTGTGGGAACCTTAACACTATAAACGTGTGTATCAATTGAACGTTTTTGTTTTTTGAAAATTATTTCTCGCTGATAAGGTCCTTATGCTTCCAAAACCATAACCCCAAGCGATGCCTGTTAATGTTCAGACCAAGCGTTGCAGCTCTTAACAAAACTCCCGGTACAGAAGACGCCTTCATCCAATGACTCTTGTGTGTAATGTAACTGAGAGTTACCAGTGATCTAGTCTAGGGCCTAGATAACATGTTTGTTGATTCACATCCCCATAGTAGGCTAACCTACATTCATCTCAAACATACACTGTAGCAATTTTTGTTCAACTGATGTATTGGGGAGGTGTATCGACTGACTGACACCTTTCCCCTCTCTCTAGAAGATGGCCCCTACTAAGATGAAACTGCGTGTCCGGCGGAAGGAGAGCGGAGGTGCAGGAGGTCAGGAACAGGAAGAGACCTCTAAGACCTCCTCTCAGTCGGTTTCGGCCGAGGCGTCTCCTGACTCTAAATGCCCAATCTGTCTGGACCGCTTCAACAACATGTCTTACCTGGACAGGTATTAGGCTCCCCGATTATCTGCTGCAGAGGCTACTCTTCCTGGGATCCAAACAGGAAACAACACAACAAATAATAATATACATTTACATGACAATTTAGACATTCAGCAGACGCTCCCATCCAGAGAGACCCACAGCTAGTGCAGCGAGACAACCACGTATCACAAACACGTATTACAACCACATATCACAACCACGTATCACCACCACGTATCACAACCACGTATCACAACCACGTATCACCACCACGTATCACCACCACGTATCACAGTCGTATCACAACCACGTATCACAGTCGTATCACAACCACATATCACAGTCGTATCACAACCACGTATCACAACCACGTATCACAACCACGTATCACAGTCGTATCACAACCACGTATCACAGCCACGTATCACAACCACTATCACAGTCGTATCGCAACCACGTATCACAGTCGTATCACAACCACGTATCACAACCACGTATCACAGTCGTATCACAGTCGTATCACAACCACGTATCACAACCACGTATCACAACCACGTATCACAACCACGTATCACAACCCCGTATCACAGTCGTATCACAACCACGTATCACAGTCGTATCGCAACCACGTATCACAGTCGTATCACAACCACGTATCACAGTCGTATCACAACCACGTATCACAACCACGTATCACAGTCGT
Source organism: Coregonus clupeaformis (assembly GCF_020615455.1). Classification (NCBI taxonomy): domain Eukaryota; kingdom Metazoa; phylum Chordata; class Actinopteri; order Salmoniformes; family Salmonidae; genus Coregonus; species Coregonus clupeaformis. Next base: position 3,964,417 of record NC_059199.1, on the reverse strand, counting down.
ATCACAGCCACGTATCACAGTCGTATCACAACCACGTATCACAGTCGTATCACAACCACGTATCACAACCACGTATCACAGTCGTATCACAACCACGTATCACAACCACGTATCACAACCACGTATCACAGTCGTATCACAACCACGTATCACAACCACGTATCACAACCACGTATCACAGTCGTATCACAACCACGTATCACAACCACGTATCACAACCACGTATCACAGTCGTATCACAACCACGTATCACAACCACGTATCACAGTCGTATCACAACCACGTATCACAGTCGTATCGCAACCACGTATCACAACCACGTATCACAACCACGTATCACAGTCGTATCACAACCACGTATCACAGTCGTATCACAACCACGTATCACAGTCGTATCACAACCACGTATCACAGTCGTATCACAACCACGAATCACAACCACGTATCACAGTCGTATCACTACCACGTATCACAGTCGTATCACAACCACGTATCACAACCACGTATCACAGTCGTATCACAACCACGTATCACAGTCGTATCGCAACCACGTATCACAACCACGTATCACAACCACGTATCACAGTCGTATCACAACCACGTATCACAGTCGTATCACAACCACGTATCACAACCACGTATCACAGTCGTATCACAACCACGTATCACAGTCGTATCACAACCACGTATCACAACCACGTATCACAGTCGTATCACAACCACGTATCACAACCACGTATCACAACCACGTATCACAACCACGTATTACAACCACGTATCACAACCACGTATCACAACCACGTATCACAGTCGTATCACAACCACGTATCACAACCACGTATCACAACCACGTATCACAACCACGTATCACAACCACGTATCACAGTCGTATCACAACCACGTATCACAACCACGTATCACAACCACGTATCACAACCACGTATCACAGTCGTATCACAACCACGTATCACAGTCGTATCACAACCACGTATCACAGTCGTATCACAACCACGTATCACAACCACGTATCACAGTCGTATCACAACCACGTATCACAGTCGTATCACAACCACGTATCACAGTCGTATCACAACCACGTATCACAGTCGTATCACAACCACGTATCACAACCACGTATCACAACCACGTATCACAGTCGTATCACAACCACATATCACAGTCGTATCACAACCACGTATCACAACCACGTATCACAACCACGTATCACAACCACGTATCACAGTCGTATCACAACCACGTATCACAGTCGTATCACAACCACGTATCACCACCACGTATCACCACCACGTATCACAGTCGTATCACAACCACGTATCACAGTCGTATCACAACCACATATCACAGTCGTATCACAACCACGTATCACAACCACGTATCACAACCACGTATCAGTCGTATCACAACCACGTATCACAGTCGTATCACAACCACGTATCACAGCCACGTATCACAACCACGTATCACAGTCGTATCGCAACCACGTATCACAGTCGTATCACAACCACGTATCACAACCACGTATCACAACCACGTATCACAGTCGTATCACAACCACGTATCACAACCACGTATCACAACCACGTATCACAGTCGTATCGCAACCACGTATCACAGTCGTATCACAACCACGTATCACAGTCGTATCACAACCACGTATCACAACCACGTATCACAACCACGTATCACAGTCGTATCACAGCCACGTATCACAGTCGTATCACAACCACGTATCACAACCACGTATCACAGTCGTATCACAACCACGTATCACAACCACGTATCACAACCACGTATCACAGTCGTATCACAACCACGTATCACAACCACGTATCACAACCACGTATCACAGTCGTATCACAACCACATATCACAGTCGTATCACAACCACGTATCACAGTCGTATCACAACCACGTATCACAGTCGTATCACAACCACGTATCACAGTTGTATCGCAACCACGTATCACAACCACGTATCACAGTCGTATCACAACCACGTATCACAGTCGTATCACAACCACGTATCACAACCACGTATCACAGTCGTATCACAACCACGTATCACAGTCGTATCACAACCACGTATCACAGTCGTATCACAACCACGTATCACAGTCGTATCACAACCACGTATCACAGTCGTATCACAACCACGTATCACAGTCGTATCACAACCACGTATCACAACCACGTATCACAACCACGTATCACAGTCGTATCACAACCACGTATCACAGTCGTATCACAACCACGTATCACAGTCGTATCACAACCACGTATCACAGCCACGTATCACAACCACGAATCACAGTCGTATCAGAACCACGTATCACAGTCGTATCACAACCACGTATCACAGTCGTATCACAACCACGTATCACAGTCGTATCACAACCACGTATCACAGTCGTATCACAACCACGTATCACAGTCGTATCGCAACCACGTATCACAACCACGTATCACAACCACGTATCACAGTCGTATCACAACCACGTATCACAGCCACGTATCACAACCACGTATCACAGTCGTATCACAACCACGTATCACAACCACGTATCACAACCACGTATCACAGTCGTATCACAACCACGTATCACAACCACGTATCACAACCACGTATCACAGTCGTATCACAACCACATATCACAGTCGTATCACAACCACGTATCAGTCGTATCACAACCACGTATCACAGTCGTATCACAACCACGTATCACAGTCGTATCGCAACCACGTATCACAACCACGTATCACAACCACGTATCACAGTCGTATCACAACCACGTATCACAGTCGTATCACAACCACGTATCACAACCACGTATCACAGTCATATCACAACCACGTATCACAACCACGTATCACAACCACGTATTACAACCACGTATCACAACCACGTATCACAACCACGTATCACAGTCGTATCACAACCACGTATCACAACCACGTATCACAACCACGTATCACAACCACGTATCACAACCACGTATCACAGTCGTATCACAACCACGTATCACAACCACGTATCACAACCACGTATCACAACCACGTATCACAGTCGTATCACAACCACGTATCACAGTCGTATCACAACCACGTATCACAGTCGTATCACAACCACGTATCACAACCACGTATCACAGTCGTATCGCAACCACGTATCACAGTCGTATCACAACCACGTATCACAGTCGTATCACAACCACGTATCACAGTCGTATCACAACCACGTATCACAACCACGTATCACAACCACGTATCACAGTCGTATCACAACCACATATCACAGTCGTATCACAACCACGTATCACAACCACGTATCACAACCACGTATCACAACCACGTATCACAGTCGTATCACAACCACGTATCACAGTCGTATCACAACCACGTATCACCACCACGTATCACCACCACGTATCACAGTCGTATCACAACCACGTATCACAGTCGTATCACAACCACATATCACAGTCGTATCACAACCACGTATCACAACCACGTATCACAACCACGTATCAGTCGTATCACAACCACGTATCACAGTCGTATCACAACCACGTATCACAGCCACGTATCGCAACCACGTATCACAGTCGTATCGCAACCACGTATCACAGTCGTATCACAACCACGTATCACAACCACGTATCACAGTCGTATCACAACCACGTATCACAACCACGTATCACAACCACGTATCACAACCACGTATCAGAGTCGTATCGCAACCACGTATCACAGTCGTATCACAACCACGTATCACAGTCGTATCACAACCACGTATCACAACCACGTATCACAACCACGTATCACAGTCGTATCACAGCCACGTATCACAGTCGTATCACAACCACGTATCACAACCACGTATCACAGTCGTATCACAACCACGTATCACAACCACGTATCACAACCACGTATCACAGTCGTATCACAACCACGTATCACAACCACGTATCACAACCACGTATCACAGTCGTATCACAACCACATATCACAGTCGTATCACAACCACGTATCACAGTCGTATCACAACCACGTATCACAGTCGTATCACAACCACGTATCACAGTCGTATCGCAACCACGTATCACAACCACGTATCACAACCACGTATCACAGTCGTATCACAACCACGTATCACAACCACGTATCACAGTCGTATCACAACCACGTATCACAGTCGTATCACAACCACGTATCACAGTCGTATCACAACCACGTATCACAGTCGTATCACAACCACGTATCACAGTCGTATCACAACCACGTATCACAACCACGTATCACAACCACGTATCACAGTCGTATCACAACCACGTATCACAACCACGTATCACAACCACATATCACAGTCGTATCACAACCACGTATCACAGTCGTATCACAACCACGTATCACAGCCACGTATCACAACCACGTATCACAGTCGTATCGCAACCACGTATCACAGTCGTATCACAACCACGTATCACAGTCGTATCACAACCACGTATCACAGTCGTATCACAACCACGTATCACAGTCGTATCGCAACCACGTATCACAACCACGTATCACAACCACGTATCACAGTCGTATCACAACCACGTATCACAGCCACGTATCACAACCACGTATCACAGTCGTATCACAACCACGTATCACAACCACGTATCACAACCACGTATCACAGTCGTATCACAACCACGTATCACAACCACGTATCACAACCACGTATCACAGTCGTATCACAACCACATATCACAGTCGTATCACAACCACGTATCACAGTCGTATCACAACCACGTATCACAGTCGTATCACAACCACGTATCACAGTCGTATCGCAACCACGTATCACAACCACGTTCACAACCACGATCACAGTCGTATCACAACCACGTATCACAGTCGTATCACAACCACGTATCACAACCACGTATCACAGTCGTATCACAACCACGTATCACAGTCGTATCACAACCACGTATCACAGTCGTATCACAACCACGTATCACAGTCGTATCACAACCACGTATCACAGTCGTATCGCAACCACGTATCACAACCACGTATCACAACCACGTATCACAGTCGTATCACAACCACGTATCACAGTCGTATCACAACCACGTATCACAACCACGTATCACAGTCGTATCACAACCACGTATCACAGCCACGTATCACAACCACGTATCACAGTCGTATCGCAACCACGTATCACAGTCGTATCACAACCACGTATCACAGTCGTATCACAACCACGTATCACAGTCGTATCACAACCACGTATCACAGTCGTATCACAACCACGTATCACAGTCGTATCACAACCACGTATCACAGTCGTATCGCAACCACGTATCACAACCACGTATCACAACCACGTATCACAGTCGTATCACAACCACGTATCACAGCCACGTATCACAACCACGTATCACAGTCGTATCGCAACCACGTATCACAGTCGTATCACAACCACGTATCACAACCACGTATCACAACCACGTATCACAACCACGTATCACAACCACGTATCACAGTCGTATCACAACCACGTATCACAGTCGTATCACAACCACGTATTACAACCACGTATCACAGTCGTATCACAGTCGTATCACATACATAATACAATGCATAGAAATATCTGTGTGTCTCTTCACAGTCCCCGTCGTGCCGAAAGGTGCTCTGTTATCTGTTTTTTAAAATCTATTTTTATTGCTAGTTTGAGTTACCTGGGGTGGCAGAGAGTTCCATGTAGTCATGGCTCTATTTAATACTGTGTGTTTCCCAGCCTCTGTTCTGGACCTGGGGACTGGGAAGAGACCTCTGGGTTGCATGTCTTGTGTTGTACCGATGAGTGTCCGAACTGTGTGCCAACTGCTTGAACAGACCGTTCGGTAACTTCAACACATCAATACCTCCCTCAAAGACCCCAATAGTGATGCAGTCAATCTCTCCTCAACTTTGAGCCAGGAGAGATTGACGTGCATGTCATTGACATTCGCCGTCCGTGTACTTCTAAGTGCGATCCGTACGTGCTGCTCTGTTCTGGACCAACTGCAATTAGCCGATATCCTTCTTAGCTGCACCAGAACACACAACTGGACAGTCCAGAACTAGGGCCCAGGTAAAGGAATGACAGGCTGTTCCCAAATGTAAGTTCTGACTTCAGCAGACTTCACCCGACGAAGACTTCCTGTGAATTCAAAATGTGTGTATTTTGGTAGTATATTCTTTTTAGCCCAGCAGCAGTATTGTGAAGTTTAGGATGTCACCCGTTTCACCCGTTTCACCCGTTTCACCCGTTTCACCCGTTTCACCCGTTTCTTCATGACCAGGTGCCTCCACCGCTTCTGCTTCCGATGCATACAGGAGTGGAGCAACAACAAGGTAGGAGTCAAGTGTCCGAAATAGAACCCTATTCCCTATGTAGTGCACTACTTTTTTTGTACACAGAAGAAGCACTAGGCTAGACTTTGTGTATTTACAATATCATTGCTCTGAGTTGCTTTTTGATTGCTGAAATGATTGACAAACCAATTTGCCCTCTGGGATGAATAAAGAATGTTATTTGTGATCTATCTCTAGGTGGAGTGTCCGCTGTGTAAGCAGCCGTTCTCCTCCATCCTCCACTCTATCAAGGCCCAGGACAACTTTAAAGAGTTTACTCTCAGACCGGCACCTGTACCTGGAGAGAACGGGACCGCAATGATCGCAGCTGCCGAAGCAGCCGCCGCTGCCTTGGTGACCGCCAGGGTGGGCGATAATCAGGGAGAACGAAGGAGGACGCGGAGAAGAGGAGGAGGAGGAGGAGGGAGAGAGAGGAGACAGTCAGGACGACTGTGGAGAGGGAGGGGACTCTCTTCTGCTCCTTCCCCTCCTCTCCCCACTCTTCATCCCCCTCCTCTACCCCGGCCCGATGAAGGAGGGATGAGAGGTAACCTTAGACACGATTTGTTTTTACCACTTTGGAAAGAAATGTTTTCATTCATATTTTAAAGTGCTCTATTTTTTTACCCAAATAAATTCAATTTACTGCTTGAGGTTGGTCTAGAGGGTACCTTCACCTGTAGGAGTTACACACACCTTCACCTGTAGGAGTTATACACACCTTCACCTGTAGGAGTTACACACACCTTCACCTGTAGGAGTTACATACACCTTCACCTGTAGGAGTTATACACACCTTCACCTGTAGGAGTTACTGTAGGAGTTATACACACCTTCACCTGTAGGAGTTACACACACCTTCACCTGTAGGAGTTATACACACCTTCACCTGTAGGAGTTACTGTAGGAGTTATACACACCTTCACCTGTAGGAGTTATACACACCTTCACCTGTAGGAGTTATACACACCTTCACCTGTAGGAGTTACACACACCTTCACCTGTAGGAGTTACACACACCTTCACCTGTAGGAGTTATACACACCTTCACCTGTAGGAGTTACTGTAGGAGTTATACACACCTTCACCTGTAGGAGTTACACACACCTTCACCTGTAGGAGTTATACACACCTTCACCTGTAGGAGTTACTGTAGGAGTTATACACACCTTCACCTGTAGGAGTTACACACACCTTCACCTGTAGGAGTTCTACACCACCCCAGTGTGGGTACCTTCACAGCTATTCTGCATCTCTCCTCACTGTTTCCACACTCATTTCACTCCCGGTCTGGAGAAACTGAAAAGATTGGGATTTTTTTTTTGTTCTCACCCCTCTCTCTCTCTGTCCCTCTCCCGTCTCTCTCTCTGTCCCTCTCCCGTCTCTCTCTCTCTCTCTGTCCCTCTCCCGTCTCTCTCTCTCTCTCTGTCCCTCTCCCCGTCTCTCTCTCTCTCTCTCTGTCCCTCTCCCCGTCTCTCTCTCTCTCTCCCCCTCTCTCTCTATCCCTCTCTCCCCTCTCTCTCTCTCTCTCTCTCTCTCTCTCTCTGTCTCTGTCCCCGTCTCTCTCTCTCTCTCTCTCTCTCTCTCTCTCTCTCTCTCTCTCTGCTCTCTCTCTGTCCCTCTCTCCCCTCTCTCTCTCTCTCTCTCTCTCTCTCTCTCTCTCTCTGTCCCTCTCTCCCCTCTCTCTCTCTCTCTCTCTCTCTCTCTCTCTCTCTCTCTCTCTCCCTCTCTCCCCTCTCTCTCTCTCTCTCTCTCTCTCTCTCTCTCTCTCTCTGTCCCTCTCTCCCTCTCTCTCTGTCCCTCTCCCCCTCTCTCTCTCTCTCTCTCTCTCTGTCCCTCTCCCCCTCTCTCTCTCTGTCCCTCTCCCCCTCTCTCTCTCTCTCTCTCTCTCTCTCTCACTCTCTGTGTACCTCTCCCCCCTCTCTCTCTCTCTCTCTCTCTCTCTCCCTCTCCCCCCTCTCTCTCTCTCTCTCCCCCTCTCTGTCTGTCCCTCTCTCTCTCTCTCCCTCTCTCCCTCTCTCCCTCTCCCCCCTCTCTCTCTGTCCCTCTGTCCCCCTCTCTCTCTCTCTCTCTCTCTCTCTCTCTCTCTCCCCCCCTCTCTCTCTGTCCCTCTCCCCCCCTCCCTCTCTCCCCTCTCTCTCTCTCTCTCTGTCTCCCTCTCTCCCCTCTCTCTCTCTCTCTCTCTCTCTCTCTCTCTCTCTCTCTCTCTCTCTCTCTCTCTCTCTCTCTCTCTCTCTCTCTCTCTCTCTCTCTCTCTCTCTCTCTCTCTCTGTCCCTCTCCCCCTTTCTCTCTCTCTCTGTCCCTCTGTCCCTCTCTCTCTCTCTCTCCCCCCTCTCTCTCTCTGTCCCTCTGTCCCTCTCCCTCTCTCCCTCTCCCCCTGTCCCACTTCCCTCTCAGGAGAGATGGATGGAGAGGACCCGGGGGTGATCTTTGAAGGGCTGACTGGTGTGGCCGCACCCCCCCCTCACGACCGAGGGGTACAGCGCCTCATGGTGCGGCTGGCTGCTAGGCGACGGTCCCAGAGAGAGGGGCGCTCCGCAAGACTGCTCCGACCACGGGAGATGCTCTCCTTTCGCCGGGCTCTCTACCGCAGTGGCGTACGTGTCAGGAACGGTCGCGGCAGTGGCGAGAGGCCCCGTGACATCACGGCGGCATTTTACCAGCGGAACCCGGCAGGTCTCCATAGACTCCTCCCCTGGTTACAGGTGTGTGTGGTTACAGATGGATGCTGTTTCTACTTGCAGTGCATCTGGAAAGTATTCAGACCCCTTGACCTTCTCCACATTTTGTTACTTTACAGCCTTATTCTAAAATTGATGAAATTGTTTTTTCCCCTCAAATCTACACACGATACCACATAATGACAAAGCAAAAACAGGTTTTTGGAAATGTTTGCACATTTATTAAAGACAAAATACTGAAATATTACATTTGCATAAGTATTCAGACCCTTTACTCAATACTTTGCTGAAGCACCTTTGGCAGCGATTACAGCCTTGAGTCTTCTTGGGTATGACACTACAAGCTTGGCACACCTGTATTTGGGGAGTTTCTCCCATTGTTCTCTGCAGATCCTCTCAAGCTCTGTCAGGTTGGATGGGGAGCGTCGCTGCACAGCTATTTTCAGGTCTCTCCAGAGATGTTAGATCGAGTTCAAGTCCGGGCTCTGGCTGGGCAACTCAATGACATTCAGAGGCTTGTCCCGAAGCCACTCCTGCGTTGTCTTGGATGTGTGCTTAGGGTCGTTGTCCTGTTGGAAGGTGAACCTTCGCCCCAGTCTGAGGTCCTGAGCGCTCTGGAGCAGGTTTTCATCAAGGATCTCTCTGTACTTTGCTCCGTTCATCTTTCCCTCGATCCTGACTAGTCTCCCAGTCCCTGCCGCTGAAAAACATCCCCACAGCATGATGCTGCCACCACCATGCTTCACCGTAGGGGTGGTGCCAGGTTTCCTCCAGACGTGATGCTTGGCATTCAGGCCAAAGAGTTCAATCTTGGTTTCATCAGACCAGAGAATCTTGTTTCTCATGGTCTGAGAGTCCTTTAGGTGCCTTTTGGCAAACTCCAAGCAGGCTGTCATGTGCCTTTTACTGAGGAGTGGCTTCTGCCTGGCCACTCTACCATAAAGGCCTGATTGGTGGAGTGCTGCAGAGATGGTTGTCCTTCTGGAAGGTTCTCCCATCTCCACAGAGGAACTCTGGAGCTCTGTCAGAGTGACCACCTGGTTCTTGTTCACCTCCCTGACCAAGGCCCTTCTCCCCCGATTGCTCAGTTTGGCCGGGCGGCCTGCTCTAGGAAGAGTCTTGGTGGTTCCAAACCTCTTCCATTTAAGAATGATGGAGGCCACTGTGTTCTTGGGGACCTTCAATGCTGCAGAAATGTTTTGGTACCCTTCCCCAGATCTGTGCCTCGACACAATCCTGTCTCTGAGCTCTACGGACAATTCCTTCAACCTCATGGCTTGGTTTTTGCTCTGACATGCACTGTCAACATGTGGGACCGTATATAGACAGGTGTGTGCCTTTCCAAATCATGTCAAATCAATTGAATTGACCACAGGTGGACTCCAATCAAGTTGTAGAAACATCTCAAGGATGATCAATGGAAACAGGATGCACCTGGGCTCAATTTCAAGATTCATAGTAAAGGGTCTGAATACTTATGTAAATAAGGTATTCCTGTTTTTTAAATTGTAATCATTTGCAAAAATTTATATATCTGTTTCTGCTTTGTCATTAAGGGGGTATTGTGTGTAGACTGATGAGGGGGAAAAAATAATTTGATTAATTTTAGAATAAGGCTGTAACGTAAAATGTGGAAAAAGTCAAGGGGTATGAATACAAAAATGCTTAAACCACATCAGGAGACCACTTTTGAGGTCTGGGGAAATTTAGATTTCTAGTAGTTACCTTTTTAATTCCAGTGCACCTCTAGCAAGAGCCGCTTTAGTGATGTTTTTGTAGCACAGGTGATGGTTTGCAAAACAAATATCCACGGGATTGATGCGAATAATCATGATATCATTCTGACAGGCTACTTTGTAGTTAATATTTAATTGAGAAGGTTTTTGGGAAAGCCTTTCCATTACCAGAAGATTCTTCATAGGCTTCATAGCAAACGGTTACACAAAGTGGTGGACACATGCACCGCTCATACGTACAGGAGGAATTCTCCTTGCCTCTTCAGAAAGATTCAGGAAATATGAATCACTGATGCATTCTGTTCATGGCTTATGATCAACTTGGGCAAATACATTTTCAATACAGTTAGTTGATTCCCTACTAAGTAAAAAAAATATATATAATATTGTAGAATTCCGTTTTAATGTCTGGATTCCGTGATTCCGTCCGTGTTCGCTGTATCTCTGATCTTATAGGGCCCTAGGTGTAGGGTGATTTTATAGGGCCCTAGGTGTAGGGTGATTTCATAGGGCCCTAGGTGTAGGGTGATCTTTATAGGGCCCTAGGTGTAGGGTGATTTTATAGGGCCCTAGGTGTAGGGTGATTTCATAGGGCCCTAGGTGTAGGGTGATTTTATAGTAGGTGTAGGGTGATTTCATAGGGCCCTAGGTGTAGGGTGATTTTATAGGGCCCTAGGTGTAGGGTGATTTTATAGGGCCCTAGGTGTAGGGTGATTTTATAGGGCCCTAGGTGTAGGGTGATTTTATAGGGCCCTAGGTGTAGGGTGATTTTATAGGGCCCTAGGTGTAGGGTGATTTTATAGGGCCCTAGGTGTAGGGTGATTTTATAGGGCCCTAGGTGTAGGGTGATTTTATAGGGCCCTAGGTGTAGGGTGATTTTATAGGGCCCTAGGTGTAGGGTGATTTTATAGGGCCCTAGGTGTAGGGTGATTTTATAGGGCCCTAGGTGTAGGGTGATTTTATAGGGCCCTAGGTGTAGGGTGATCTTATTGGGCCCTAGGTGTAGGGTGATTTTATAGGGCCCTAGGTGTAGGGTGATTTTATAGGGCCCTAGGTGTAGGGTGATTTCATAGGGCCCTAGGTGTAGGGTGATTTCATAGGGCCCTAGGTGTAGGGTGATTTCATAGGGCCCTAGGTGTAGGGTGATTTCATAGGGCCCTAGGTGTAGGGTGATTTCATAGGGCCCTAGGTGTAGGGTGATTTCATAGGGCCCTAGGTGTAGGGTGATTTTATAGGGCCCTAGGTGTAGGGTGATTTTATAGGGCCCTAGGTGTAGGGTGATTTCATAGGGCCCTAGGTGTAGGGTGATTTCATAGGGCCCTAGGTGTAGGGTGATTTCATAGGGCCCTAGGTGTAGGGTGATTTCATAGGGCCCTAGGTGTAGGGTGATTTCATAGGGCCCTAGGTGTAGGGTGATTTCATAGGGCCCTAGGTGTAGGGTGATTTCATAGGGCCCTAGGTGTAGGGTGATTTCATAGGGCCCTAGGTGTAGGGTGATTTTATAGGGCCCTAGGTGTAGGGTGATTTCATAGGGCCCTAGGTGTAGGGTGATTTTATAGGGCCCTAGGTGTAGGGTGATTTCATAGGGCCCTAGGTGTAGGGTGATTTTATAGGGCCCTAGGTGTAGGGTGATTTCATAGGGCCCTAGGTGTAGGGTGATTTCATAGGGCCCTAGGTGTAGGGTGATTTCATAGGGCCCTAGGTGTAGGGTGATTTTATAGGGCCCTAGGTGTAGGGGTGATTTCATAGGGCCCTAGGTGTAGGGGTGATTTTATAGGGCCCTAGGTGTAGGGTGATTTCATAGGGCCCTAGGTGTAGGGTGATTTCATAGGGCCCTAGGTGTAGGGTGATTTCATAGGGCCCTAGGTGTAGGGTGATTTTATAGGGCCCTAGGTGTAGGGTGATTTTATAGGGCCCTAGGTGTAGGGCAAGGCCAGTAAGCTTTGCAATCAAATGTATTTTACTGCCGCTGGTATCAAGTCTCTCAGAGCGTGTTTGCAGTTTGCATATTTGATTAATTGAAACTTTGACCGCTAACCCTTGACCTGTAACCCTTGACCTGTAACCCTGGTTACAGCGGGAGCTGACGGTGCTGTACGGCGCCCACGGCTCATTGGTCAACATCGTCCAACGCATCATCACATCGCGAATCACACGTCACGACATGGAGGGAGGGGGCGGGGCCATCCAGGACGAGCTCCGTCCCTTCCTGCTGGCGAGGACTGATCACTTCCTCCACGAGCTGGTGAGCACCCTCTCCCTAAACCACATGCACTCAATCACGCACTAACTCACCCCCTCCAACCTCACCCCCCCCCCCACTAACCCTCGTGTCTCTCCCCCCAGATCAGTTTTGCCCGTTCCCCTCTCAGTTTGGAAGCGTATGACCAGCTGGCCATCTACGACCCTCCAGCGCCGTCCTACGAGGACAGGATGACATCATCTAGCGACACTGACGACTCCGTCATCGCCATCTCGGATGAAGAGGTTTATATATATATATTTTTATTGCTACTTCTTACTGAATACTTTTTAAATAGTTGCTGAGAGAAGAGTTGGTGAGTAAGCATGTCATTGTACTGTCTACACTATGCTGTATCCTGTCTACACTATGCTGTATCCTGTCTACACTATGCTGTATCCTGTCTACACTACGCTGTATCCTGTCTACACTACGCTGTATCCTGTCTACACTATGCTGTATCCTGTCTACACTATGCTGTATCCTGTCTACACTATGCTGTATCCTGTCTACACTATGCTGTATCCTGTCTACACTATGCTGTATCCTGTCTACACTATGCTGTATCCTGTCTACACTATGCTGTATCCTGTCTACACTATGCTGTATCCTGTCTACACTATGCTGTATCCTGTCTACACTACGCTGTATCCTGTCTACACTATGCTGTATCCTGTCTACACTATGCTGTATCCTGTCTACACTACGCTGTATCCTGTCTACACTATGCTGTATCCTGTCTACACTATGCTGTATCCTGTCTACACTACGCTGTATCCTGTCTACACTATGCTGTATCCTGTCTACACTATGCTGTATCCTGTCTACACTATGCTGTATCCTGTCTACACTATGCTGTATCCTGTCTACACTATGCTGTATCCTGTCTACACTATGCTGTATCCTGTCTACACTACGCTGTATCCTGTCTACACTATGCTGTATCCTGTCTACACTATGCTGTATCCTGTCTACACTATGCTGTATCCTGTCTACACTATGCTGTATCCTGTCTACACTATGCTGTATCCTGTCTACACTATGCTGTATCCTGTCTACACTATGCTGTATCCTGTCTACACTATGCTGTATCCTGTCTACACTACGCTGTATCCTGTCTACACTATGCTGTATCCTGTCTACACTACGCTGTATCCTGTCTACACTATGCTGTATCCTGTCTACACTATGCTGTATCCTGTCTACACTACGCTGTATCCTGTCTACACTATGCTGTATCCTGTCTACACTATGCTGTATCCTGTCTACACTATGCTGTATCCTGTCTACACTACGCTGTATCCTGTCTACACTATGCTGTATCCTGTCTACACTACGCTGTATCCTGTCTACACTATGCTGTATCCTGTCTACACTACGCTGTATCCTGTCTACACTACGCTGTATCCTGTGCATTTGATTTGAGGACGAATAGGAGTATATTTCCCCTCAGGAGTCTGTCTGTCTCTCTGTCTCTCCAGGAAGAGGAAGGAGGGTCGATGGGAGGACGGGAGAGACGGCCGGTGTCGGTAGCAGGAAGTAGCGCTCTGAGCCAATCCGCTTGGGACGATGAAACACCAGGACCCTCCTACTCTACAGCTGAGCCGTCCCATTCCCCCATGCCGCTGTCGATCAGCCCTGGGGGGCGGGACTCTGGTCCAGTGGGAGCCAATCAGCATCCTGCTCAGGACATGACAGCGGCAGGAGATGAGGAGGAGGAGGAGGGAGAACAGTGTATGATCGTGGGGTTTGTTAAAGCCATGGCTGAGAGAACTCCTGAACTGGTCCAACTCTCCTCTGACCCCTCAGACGAAGAGGAGAAAGAGACTCTTCCACTTCCAGCACTACCCCCTCTCTCTCTCGCTATCTCTCCTCTGTTTAAAAACACCAGCACAGAGAGACAGGGAGGAGTGGGGGAGAGCGGAGTGGGGGAGGGCGGAGTGGGGGAGGGCGGAGTGGGGGAAGGGACTGGGGAGAGGGGACTGGGGGAGAGCGGACTGGGGGAGAGCGGACTGGGGGAGAGCGGACTGGGGGAGAGCGGACTGGGGGAGGGAGAGGGAGTGGGGGAGAGCGGAGTGGGGGAGAGGGAGAGCGGAGTGGGGGAGAGCGGAGAGAGGGAGAGGGGACTGGGGGAGAGGGAGAGGGGAGTGGGGGGAGAGGGAGAGCGGAGTGGGGGGAGAGGGAGAGCGGAGTGGGGAGAGCGGAGAGAGGGAGAGGGGACTGGGGGAGAGGGGAGTGGGGGAGAGGGAGGGGAGTGGGGGAGAGGGAGAGGGGAGTGGGGGAGAGGGAGAGCGGAGTGGGGGAGAGGGAGAGCGGAGTGGGGGAGAGGGAGAGGGGAGTGGGACTAAAACATCTAGACAGAGAGAGAGAGCGGGTAGAAGAGAGACTCCTCTATTGCCCTCTAGTGGAGAGAAGGGAGGGCAGACCCCGAGAGAGGTCTAGAAGCAGACAGCGGTCAGCGAGCGTCTGGTCACGGTCCCGTCGGTCCAGGAGTTCTGAACGGAGCTGGTCGGCATGGAGCGCCGTGTCCGTACGGAGCGATGACAGCAGCCAGGAACGCCACCGGAAGAGACGGGCGAGAGAGCGGGAGAAAAGGAGAAAAGAGAAGGGAAAAAGAAGAGACAAGACATCCCACTGCAGAGGCTCCTATAGACAACACAGCAGACAGCGCAGGAGGGAGAGACAGACCAGTGGAGAGAGGGAGAGGGAGAGGGAGAGGGAGAGGGAGAGGGAGAGACAGACCAGTGGAGAGAGGGAGAGGGAGAGGGAGAGGGAGAGGGAGAGGCAGACCAGTGGAGGAAGTGAGAGGGAGAGAAGCAGAGGTAGAGACCGAGCGAGAGAAAGGATTCCATATGAACCAGCCAGGTCCAAATATTCTCACGCAGGAATAGTCTTTAGTCCGGAATACAGCGTCCTATCCCATTCCCCGTCCTTATCCTGGAGTAGCCAGCGAGGACCAGAATCCCCTGGGGAACACCGGCGTTCCCGGTCCTCCGACAGCCTCTCTTCCTCCAGCTCCCTGTCCCATCTCTCTGCAGACAGACAACATTCCCGGCGTTCCCAACGCTCCGACAAGCCAGGAGGGAAGAGGAAGTATAAAACGCGGCATCTGGAAGACCCTTCCTGGGAGCCATCCAGCTCCGCAAGGAGAGAGCGGGGGAGAGGGGGAGAGAGGGGGAGAGGCGGAGAGAGAGAGAAGAGGGGACGGGGAGCAGAAGCCACCGCTAGCCCCAGGAAGTGCAGAGGCGGTCTGGAAGAGAGGTGAGGAGGACTGGGGCTTGGAGAGGGTTCTAGTCTATACCATAACATACTGGGTGAGTCCCAAATGTTACCTTATTCCTTATATAGTGCACTACTTTAGACCAGAGCCCTATGGTCAAAAGTAGTGCACTATATAGGGCAGGGGTAGACCCTACGAGGTCCGGAGCCTGCTGGTTTTCTGTTCTACCTAATAATGATCTTTTTCTTTTTTGTTGCCTTACAACCTGGAATTAAAATGTTTTTTTTTGGGGGGGGGGGTTGTATCATTTGATTTACACAACATGCCTACCACTTTGAAGATGCAAAATATGTTTTATTGTGAAACAAACAAGAAATAAGACAATTTGAGCGCTCATAACTATTCACCCCCCCACATCTAGCCACTGGGATTTTGCCCATTCTTCAAGGCAAAACTGCTCCAGCTCCTTCAAGTTGGATGGGTTCCGCTGGTGTACAGCAATCTTTAAGTCATACCACAGATTCTCAATCCGATTGAGGTCTGGGCTTTGACTAGGCCATTCCAAGACATTTAAATGTTACCCCTTAAACCACTCGAGTGTTGCTTTAGCAGTATGCTTAGGGTCATTGTCCTGCTGGAAGGTGAACCTCTGTCCCAGTCTCAAATCTCTGGAAGACTGAAACAGGTTCCCCTCAAGAATTTCCCTGTATTTAGCGCCATCCATCATTCCTTCAATTCTGACCAGTTTCCCAGTCCCTGCAGATGAAAAACATCCCCACAGCATGATGCTGCCACCACCATGCTTCACTGTGATGGTGTTCTTGGGGTGATGAGAGGTGTTGGGTTTGCACCAGACATAGCGTTTTCCTTGATGGCCAAAAAGCTCAATTTTAGTCTCATCTGACCAGAGTATGTTTGGGGAGTCTCCCACATGCATTTTGGTGAACACCAAACATGTTTGCTTATTTTTTTCTTTAAGCAATGTCTTTTTTCTGGCCACTCTTCCGTAAATCCCAGCTCTGTGGAGTGTTTGGCTTAAAGTGGTCCTATGGACAGATACTCCAATCTCCGCTGTGGAGCTTTGCAGATCCTTCAGGGTTATCTTTGGTCTCTTTGTTGCCTCTCTGATTAATGACCTAAGTTTGTTGTGGTGCCATATTCTTTCAATTTTTTAATAATGGATTTAATAGTGCTCCGTGGGATGTTCAAAGTTTCTGATATTTTTTTATAACCCAACCCTGATCTGTACTTCTCCACAACTTTGTCCCTGACCTGTTTGGAGAGCTCCTTGGTCTTCATGGTGCCGCTTGCTTGGTGGTGCCCCTTGCTTAGTGGTGTTGCAGACTCTGGGACCTTTCAGAACAGGTGTATATATACTGAGATCATGTGACACTTAGATTGCAAACAGGTGGACTTTATTTAACTAATTATGTGACTTATGAAGGTAATTGGTTGCACCAGGTCTTATTAAGGGGCTTCATAGCAAAGGGGGTGAATACATATGCACGCACCACTTTTCCATTATTTATTTGAATTTTTTTAAACAAGTTATTTTTTTCATTTCACTTCAGCAATTTGGACTATTTTGTGTATGTCCATTACATGAAATCCAAATAAAAATCAATTTAACTTACAGGTTGTAATGCAACAAAATAGGAAAAACGCCAAGGGGGATGAATAATTTTGCAAGGCACTGTAAATCAGTCCCTGATTTTTAGAGGGGAACAATTAAAAAACACAGTGGAACTGGCTTGGAGGTCCAGAGGGTAGTTTGAGGGGATAGGGTGACATTTGGGATACTTCCACTGTTGATTTCTAATCCTATAGTGTATTCTCACTAGGTATGTCATTTCTAACTCTGTGTGTCTTTCTGTCTGTGTGTGTGTCTGTCTGTGTGTGTCTGTCTGTGTGTGTCTGTCTGTGTGTGTGTGTGTCTGTGTGTGTGTGTCTGTCTGTGTGTGTGTCTGTGTGTCTGTCTGTGTGTGTGTGTCTGTCTGTGTGTCTGTCTGTGTGTGTCTGTCTGTGTGTGTGTGTCTGTCTGTGTGTCTGTCTGTGTGTCTGTCTGTGTGTCTGTGTGTGTGTGTGTGTCTGTGTGTGTGTGTCTGTCTGTGTGTCTTTCTGTGTGTGTGTATCTGTCTGTGTGTCTGTCTGTGTGTGTCTGTGTGTGTGTGTCTGTCTGTCTGTGTGTCTGTGTGTGTGTGTGTATCTGTGTGTCTGTCTGTCTGTGTATCTGTGTGTGTGTCTGTCTGTGTGTGTATCTGTGTGTGTGTCTGTCTGTGTGTCTGTGTGTGTGTCTGTGTGTGTGTCCATCCGTCCCCAGTGTGAAGAAGAGAAGGCGTCAGTCCCGCAGCCCCAGTATTGAAATCCTCTATGAAGGGAAGACTGTGAATGCTGCTAGCCCTTTACGACCGCAACACAAACGCAATGGCCGGAGGAAACAACGCCTCGACCGCACCCTCCAACACTCTCCCGTGGTCATTACCATAGACAGCGACAGCGACAACAAACATACAGTCCAAACAACCACACTGGAAGATGATCGCGCCCTGGATTTATCTGACCGTGCTCTGACCGTGCCTGGTCTTCCACTTGGCGACCACAACCTGGACATGGGGGTCGATATCAGTGATTTACCGGTCGATATTCTCGACCGTTCTTTGACCGTTTCGGACCACAACTCGGACATTGACCACAATGATGTAATCGACCATAAAACGGATGTCGATGACGACTGTGTAGTTGACGTTTCTATAGACGTCAAGGACCGCGTTCTGAACACAAACACTGACGCAAATGCGGTGGATCGTACCCAGAACGCAGACGGTGGCGGTCTTGTTCGCCCCCAGGTCAACCACAGCTGTGACCCTGGGGGCGCAGCCTCCGACTCCCGTCTCCTAGCAACCATCCTGCAGGACCTGGAACATATCACGCAGCCTAACCTGACCTTTACCCCCAACCTGAACCCAGACCCTAACCGCATGCAGAAAGCCAGGCCGCCCAGAGAGACCACACCGACTCCTTGGTCCTCTGAGGGAGAGACTAACTTCAACACCAACAGCCCTGTTTCACCTACAGCGACCCACTCTACTAGTTCTGTATCATTCACAGACTACCACTCTGCTAGTCCTGTATCGCCTATAGGTCACTCTGCTAGTCCTGTATCGCCTATAGGTCACTCTGCTAGTCCTATAGGTCACTCTGCTAGTCCTGTATCGCCTATAGGTCACTCTGCTAGTCCTGTATCGCCTATAGGTCACTCTGCTAGTCCTATAGGTCACTCTCACGCCTATAGGTCACCCTGCTAGTCCTGTATCGCCTATAGGTCACTCTGCTAGTCCTATAGGTCACTCTGCTAGTCCTATATCGCCCATAGGTCACTCTGCTAGTCCTATATCGCCCATAGGTCACTCTGCTAGTCCTATATCGCCTATAGGTCACTCTGCTAGTCCTGTATTGCCTATAGGTCACTCTGCTAGTCCTATAGGTCACTCTGCTAGTCCTATATCGCCTATAGGTCACCCTGCTAGTCCTATATCGCCCATAGGTCACTCTGCTAGTCCTATATCGCCTATAGGTCACCCTGCTAGTCCTATATCGCCTATAGGTCACTCTGCTAGTCCTATATCGCCTATAGGTCACCCTGCTAGTCCTATATCGCCTATAGGTCACTCTGCTAGTCCTATATCACCTATAGGTCACCCTGCTAGTCCTATATCGCCTATAGGTCACCCTGCTAGTCCTATATCGCCTATAGGTCACCCTGCTAGTCCTATATCGCCTATAGGTCACCCTGCTAGTCCTATATCGCCTATAGGTCACTCTGCTAGTCCTATATTGCCTATAGGTCACTCTGCTAGTCCTATATCGCCTATAGGTCACTCTGCTAGTCCTATAGGTCACTCTGCTAGTCCTATAGGTCACCCTGCTAGTCCTATAGGTCACTCTTCTAGTCCTATAGGTCACCCTGCTAGTCCTATAGGTCACAACTCTAACTCTAGTGCATTATCACCCATTGTCCACCCTTCTAACAGTCCTTTATCATCACCCATAGCTGGCCCTGTATCGGTAGAAACCCCCCACTTACCTTTTAGCCCAGGATCATCTATATCGCCCAGTCCTTTATCATCACCCATAGCTGGCCCTGTATCGGTAGAAAACCCCCCACTTACCTTTTAGCCCAGGATCATCTATATCGCCCAGTCCTTTATCATCACCCATAGCTGGCCCTGTATCGGTAGAAACCCCCCACTTACCTTTTAGCCCAGGATCATCTATATCGCCCAGTCCTTTATCATCACCCATAGCTGGCCCTGTATCGGTAGAAAACCCCCCACTTACCTTTTAGCCCAGGATCATCTATATCGCCCAGTCCTTTATCATCACCCATAGCTGGCCCTGTATCGGTAGAAACCCCCACTTACCTTTTAGCCCAGGATCATCTATATCGCCCAGTCCTTTATCATCACCCATAGCTGGCCCTGTATCGGTAGAAAACCCCCCACTTACCTTTTAGCCCAGGATCATCTATATCGGCCAGTCCTTTATCATCACCCATAGCTGGCCCTGTATCGGTAGAAACCCCCACTTACCTTTTAGCCCAGGATCATCTATATCGCCCAGTCCTTTATCATCACCCATAGCTGGCCCTGTATCGGTAGAAACCCCCACTTACCTTTTAGCCCAGGATCATCTATATCGCCCAGTCCTTTATCATCACCCATAGCTGGCCCTGTATCGGTAGAAAACCCCCCACTTACCTTTTAGCCCAGGATCATCTATATCGCCCAGTCCTTTATCATCACCCATAGCTGGCCCTGTATCGGTAGAAACCCCCCACTTACCTTTTAGCCCAGGATCATCTATATCGCCCAATCAGGAGAGGCCTATCCACGAACACGGTATACAGCACTGACTGATCACCTGGACACACGCACACAGGGACGCACGCACGCACGCACGCCACACACACACACACACACACACACACACACACACACACTTAAACTGTCATACACACTTAAACTGTCATACACACCGTTTGAATATGCTGAGTTTGTTTAACTGTTATTTGATCAAAACCTGTTGTCTTCTGCCAGATGGACTCTTTAATCTGTTGTCTTCTGCCAGATGGACTCTTTAACGTGTTATCTTCTGCCAGATGGACTCTTTAATCTGTTGTCTTCTGCCAGATGGACTCTTTAATCTGTTGTCTTCTGCCAGATGGACTCTTTAGCCTGTTGTCTTCTGCCAGATGGACTCTTTAACCTGTTGTCTTCTGCCAGATGGACTCTTTAATCTGTTGTCTTCTGCCAGATGGACTCTTTAATCTGTTGTCTTCTGCCAGATGGACTCTTTAACCTGTTATCTTCTGCCAGATGGACTCTTTAACCTGTTGTCTTCTGCCAGATGGACTCTTTAATCTGTTGTCTTCTGCCAGATGGACTCTTTAATCTGTTGTCTTCTGCCAGATGGACTCTTTAACCTGTTGTCTTCTGCCAGATGGACTCTAATGAAACTGTTATCTTTCTGCAGAAAAAAATATAAAAATAAAATCACATTTGATGATTATCATTTTATTTTATTATGTTTGATCATTTTGAGGTGCCGAGTACTGTATTTTCAGTTCTGTGTTTTCAGGTAGTGTACTATATAGGGAATAGGGTGCCATAGGGCTCTGGTAAGGTAGTGTACTACAAAGGGAATAGGGTGTCATAGGGCTCTGGTCTAAAGTAGTGCACTATATAGGGAATAGGGTGTCATAGGGCTCTGGTAAGGTAGTGCACTATATACGGAATAGGGTGCCATTCTCTGGTCTAAAGTAGTGCACTATATAGGGAATAGGGTGCCATTCTCTGGTCTAATGTAGTGCACTATATAGGGAATAGGGTGCCATTCTCTGGTCTAAAGTAGTGCACTATATAGGGAATAGGGTGCCATTCTCTGGTCTAAAGTAGTGCACTACATAGGGAATAGGGTGCCATTCTCTGGTCTAAAGTAGTGCACTATATAGGGAATAGGGTGCCATTCCCTGGTCTAAAGTAGTGCACTACATAGGGAATAGGGTTCCATTCTCTGGTCTAAAGTAGTGCACTATATAGGGAATAGGGTGCCATTCTCTGGTCTAAAGTAGTGCACTACATAGGGAATAGGCTGCCATTCTCTGGTCTAAAGTAGTGCACTATATAGGGAATAGGGTTCCATTCTCTGGTCTAAAGTAGTGCACTATATAGGGAATAGGGTGCCATTCTCTGGTCTAAAGTAGTGCACTATATAGGGAATAGGCTGCCATTCTCTGGTCTAAAGTAGTGCACTACATAGGGAATAGGGTGCCATTCTCTGGTCTAAAGTAGTGCACTATATAGGGAATAGGGTGCCATTCTCTGGTCTAAAGTAGTGCACTATATAGGGAATAGGCTGCCATTCTCTGGTCTAAAGTAGTGCACTATATAGTGAATAGGGTGCCATTCTCTGGTCTAAAGTAGTGTACTATATAGGGAATAGGGTGCCATTCTCTGGTCTAAAGTAGTGCACTATATAGGGAATAGGGTGCCATTCTCTGGTCTAAAGTAGTGCACTATATAGGGAATAGGGTGCCATTCTCTGGTCTAAAGTAGTGCACTATATAGGGAATAGGGTGCCATTCTCTGGTCTAAAGTAGTGCACTATATAGGGAATAGGGTGCCATTCTCTGGTCTAAAGTAGTGCACTATATAGTGAATAGGGTGCCATTCTCTGGTCTAAAGTAGTGCACTATATAGGGAATAGGGTACCATTTGGGATGCACCCCTGGAGTTTAAACTTAAACGTCATGGTCACATCTCTGAAACCATTGGTAATTAAAGGTGCAATCCAGCTGTCAAATCATTTCTGGGTAACAATTAGGTAGACCTATACACCTTACTGTTATTGTTTTCAATTAAAATGGTCAAAATAAACAAAAATAGCTTATTGCTTATTAGTAAAGGCGAAAATTGAAAACTAGCTGTTATTGGCAGAGAGGTTTGGAACTCTATTTCTTATTGGTCTATTAACTAATTTACCACCTGGTGATGTCATCAGGCAGGCCAAAACTCCATCTCACCAAAACAGGCTGAAATTTCAGCCGATCTTTTCAAACAGCTCTTGCACTAAAAGGGCATTTATCATTTTTACAATTTCACAGTGTGGAAATGTATACTGAACAAAAATATAAACGCAACATGTGAAGTGTTGGTTTCATGAGCTGAAATAAAAGATCCCAGAAATGTTCCATACGCACAACAAACTAATTTCTCTCCAATGTTGTGCACACATTTGTTTACATCCCTGTTAGTGAGCATTTCTCCTTTGCCAAGATAATCCATCCACCTGACAGGTGTGGCATATCAAGAAGCTGATTAAACAGCATGATCATTACACAGTTGCACCTTGTGCTGGGGACAATAAAAGGCCACTTTAAAATGTGCAGTTTTGTCACACAACTCAATGCCACAGATGTCTGTTGTTAGAGTATACCATTTAGATTAATTAAGACAAAAAACCTAATTGGTAAAAAATAATAATAAAGTCTGTTTTTAGTGACTTTATTTTCGACCCATTACACTCTCACCTCCTCTTTTTGATGTCTCCTGACTGCGTTTGCTCCATTACACGTGCAATTGGCATGCTGACTGCAGGAATGTCCACCAGAACTGTTGCCAGATAATTTAACGTTAATTTCTCTACCATAAGTTTTAGAGAATTTGGCAGTACGTCCAACCGGCCTCACAACCGCAGACCACGTGTAACCACGACAACCCAGGACCTCCACATCCGGCTTCTTCACCTGCGGGATCGTCTGAGACCAGCCACCCGGACTGCTGATGAAACAGTGGGTTTACACAACTGAAGATGTTCTGCACAAACTTTCAGAAACCGGGAAGCTCATCTGTTTGCTAGTCGTCCTCATCAGGGTCTTGACCTGACTGCAGTTCGGCGTCGTAACCAACTTTAGTGGGCAAATGCTCACCTTCAATGGCCACTGGCACGCTGGAGAAGTGTGCTCTTCACAGATTAATCTGTACCGGGCAGATGGCAGACAGTGTTGTGTGGGCGAGCGGTTTGCTGATGTCAATGTTGTGAACAGAGTGCCCCATGGTGGTGGTGGGGTTATGGTATGGGCAGGCATAAGCTACGGACAACAAACACAATTGTATTTTATTGATGGCAATTTGAATGCTCAGAGATACCGTGACGAGATCCTGAGGCCCATTGTCGTGCCATTCATCCGCCGCCATCACCTCATGTTTCAGCATGATAATGCACAGCCCCATGTCGCAAGGATCTGTACACAATTCCTGGAAGCTGAAAATGTCCCAGTTCTTCCATGGCCTGCATACTCACCGGACATGTCACCCATTGAGCATGTTTGGGATGCTCTGGATCAACGTGAACGACAGCGTGTTCCAGTTCCCGCCAATATCCAGCAACTTCGCACATCCATTGAAGAGGAGTGGGACAACATTCCACAGGCTACAATCAACAGCGTGATCAACTCTATACAAATGAGATGTGTCACGCTGCATGAGGCAAATGGTGGACACGCCAGATACTGACTGGTTTTCTGATCCACACCCCTACCTTTTTGTTAAGGTATCTGTGACCAACCGCGATGCATATCTGTATTCCCAGTCATGTGAAATCCATAGATTAAGGCCTAATGAATTTATTTCAATTGACTAATTTCCTTATATGAACTGTAACTCAGTAATATCTTTGAAATTGTTGCATGTTGCGTTAATATTTTTGTTCAGTGTATATAAAACACAGGAAAATCACGTTTTCGACTGCACTGGGCCTTTACGGTAATGATTATGTCACCTTATTCCCCAGCCAGCATGTCCAGGTGAGATGTCAGGTGCTCCACCTGAGTTTCATATGGGCTTCAGGGCTCTAAACGGTTATCTTAGGTGGTACCCAGTTGGGGGTCAGACATGGACAAATCTACAGTACCAGTCAAAAGTTTGGACACCTACTCATTCAAGGGTTTTTCTTTATTTTAACTATTTTCGACATTGTAGAATAATAGTGAAGACATCAAAACTATGAAATAACACACATGGAATCATGTAGTAACCAAAAAAGTGCTCAGCATATGTGGGAACTCCTTCAAGACTGTTGGAAAAGCATTCCAGGTGAAGCTGGTTGAGAAAATGCCAAGAGTGTGCAAAGATGTCTTCAAGGCAAAGGGTGGCTATTTGAAGAATCTCAAATATAAAATGTATTTTGATTTGTTTAACACTTTTTTGGTTACTACATGATTCCATATGTGTGATTTCATAGTTTTGATACCTTCACAATTATTCTACAATGTAGAAAATAGTAATAATAATATGCCATTTAGCAGACGCTTTTATCCAAAGCGACTTACAGTCATGCGTGCATACATTTAAAAAAAAATGTTTTGTGTATGGGTGGTCCTGGGGATCAAACCCACTACCCTGCCGTTACAAGCGCCGTGCTCTACCAGCTGAGCTACAGAGGACCACCAAATAAAGAAAAACCCTTGAATGAGTAGGTGTGTCCAAACTTTTGACTGGTACTAGTGTGGGTCCCAAATGAGCCCTGAATTTTTTTTTTTATGCGCTGTAATAAAAAAATTAAAAAATATTTCACCTTTATTTAACCAGGTAAGAAGCCAGTTGAGAACAAGTTCTCATTTACAACTGCGACCTGGTCAAGATAAAGCAAAGCAGTGCGATAAAAACAGCAACACAGAGTTACATATGGGGTTAGGGTTAGGGTTAGAAAATATATATACAGTGTGTGCAAATGTAGCAAGTTATGGAGGTAACACAATAAATAGGCCATAGTGCAAAATAATTACAATTTAGTATTAACACTGGAATGATAGATGTGCAAGAGATGATGTGCAAATAGAGATACTGGGGTGCAAATGAGCAAAAATAAATAACAATATGGGGATGAGGTAGTTGGGTGGGCTAATTACAGATGGGCTGTGTACAGGTGCAGTGATCGGTAAGGTGCTCTGACAACTGATGCTTAAAGTTAGTGAGGGAGATAAGAGTCTCCAGCTTCAGAGATTTTTGCAGTTCGTTCCAGTCATTGGCAGCAGAGAACTGGAAGGAATGGCGGCCAAAGGAGGTGTTGGCTTTGGGGATGACCAGTGAGATATACCCGCTGGAGCGCAGACTACGGGTGGGTGTTGCTATGGTGACCAATGAGCTAAGGTAAGGCGGGGATTTGCCTAGCAGTGATTTATAGATGACCTGGAGCCAGTGGGTTTGGCGACGAATATGTAGTGAGGGCCAGCCAACGAGAGTGTACAGGTCAGAATGGTGGGTAGTATATGGGGCTTTGGTGACAAAACGGATGGCACTGTGATAGACTACATCCAATTTGCTGAGTAGAGTGTTGGGGGCTATTTTGTAAATGACATCGCCGAAGTCAAGGATCGGTAGGATAGTCAGTTTTACGAGGGCATGTTTGGCAGCATGAGTGAAGGAGGCTTTGTTGCGAAATAGGAAGCCGATTCTAGATTTAACTTTGGATTGGAGATGCTTAATGTGAGTCTGGAAGGAGAGTTTACGGTCTAACCAGACACCTAGGTATTTGTAGTTGTCCACATATTCCAAGTCAGACCCGCCGAGAGTAGTGATTCTAGTCGGGCGGGCGGGTGCAAGCAGCGTCGGTTGAAGAGCATGCATTTAGTTTTCACTAGCGTTTAAGAGCAGTTGGAGGCTACGGAAGGAGTATTGCATGGCATTGAAGCTCGTTTGGAGGTTTGTTAACACAGTGTCCAATTAAGGGCCAGATGTATACAAAATGGTGTCATCTGCGTAGAGGTGGATCTGAGAGTCACCAGCAGCAAGAGCGACATCATTGATATACACAGAGAATAGAGTCGGCCCGAGAATTGAACCCTGTGGCACCCCCATAGAGACTGCCAGAGGTCCAGACAACAGGCCCTCCGATTTGACACATTGAACTCTTTCTGAGAAGTAGTTGGTGAACCAGGCGAGGCAGTCATTTGAGAAACCAAGGCTATTTAATCTGCCAATAAGAATGCGGTGATTGACAGAGTCGAAAGCCTTGGCCAGGTCGATGAAGACGGCTGCACAGTACTGTCTTTTATCGATCGCGGTTATAATATCGTTTAGGACCTTGAGCGTGGCTGAGGTGCACCCATGACCAGCTCGGAAACCAGATTGCATAGCGGAGAAGGTACGGTGGGATTCGAAATGGTCGGTGATCTGTTTGTTAACTTGGCTTTCAAATACTTTCGAAAGGCAGGGCAGGATGGATATAGGTCTGTAACTGCTGAACAAGCTTGCGTTAGTAAAGGAAACTCTTGTTTGAACCTCAGAGTTGATTTTTTTCATTCTTTGTGAGTGTAAAATTCTCAGTAGCTAGCTAATTATACGGTCTTCGCTGTATTTGTCGGCTGTTGGTTTCGAGGCTGTTTGTACCGAGGCATTTACAATTTGACAGGACTGATGACGGCTGCCATTTTGAATTGTTGAGGAAATTATTCGCGATTCACATGCTGTAATATGTTGGGAATTTATTTTTAAGGGATCAAGTCTTTTTTTGCGTTATTTTTTAAATTTTATAAAGGTCGTTGTAGTTTCGTAAAAAAACAACAAACTGAAACGAACCCAAAACTACATTTAAATGAGAAACTTTGCCTCCTACACTAACTGAAATCAAATAAATACCGTGTTAAATGATTGAGCAGTCTTGTACAGACTGACCAGAAAAGTTCAAATTACATAATCTTGAATTTATTCTGAATGGTCCAAAACAGTCTTTAAAATGAAATAAATAATGTTTATATAATCATAAGCGAATAAGGTTACTGTATGTCAACTACAGCCCTTTTTTTTTTTTATGGTAAAGAGTCCATTTGGCTGCATTTACACAGGAAGCCCAATTTTGATCTTTTGCCCAATTATTGTCAAAAGAGCTGATCTGATTGGTCAAAAGACCAATTAGTGGAAACAATTATCAGAATTGGGCTGCTTGTGTAAACGCAGCCATAGGGACCAATGTTGTAGCCCACATGGGTTTTCCATGTCTGGCCCAAAAGGTTATTAACCCAACTAGGTACCAGGTCAAATGGCCATTTAGAGTCCTTGGATAAAGAAAACATGTTGAACTAGATCAGTAGCCTAAATAATGAGTTTCATTTTCACAGCTACCTGACGACCGAGGTCAGCCTGCAGGCGCCCGGCCCGCCACAAGGAGTCGCTAGAGCGCCATGAGCCAAGTAAAGCCCCCCCTACCAAACCCTCCCCTAACCCGGACGACGCTGGGCCAATTGTGCGCCGCCCTATGGAACTCCCGATCACGGCCGGTTGTGATACAGCCTGGAATGGAAACCAGGTCTGTAGTGACGCCTCAAGCGCTGCGATGCAGGGCCTTAGACCGCTGTGAGGCCTCGAGCGCTGCGATGCAGGGCCTTAGACCGCTGTGAGGCCTCAAGCGCTGCGATGCAGGGCCTTAGACCGCTGTGAGGCCTCAAGCGCTGCGATGCAGGGCCTTAGACCGCTGTGAGGCCTCGAGCGCTGCGATGCAGGGCCTTAGACCGCTTTGAGGCCTCGAGCGCTGCGATGCAGGGCCTTAGACCGCTGTGAGGCCTCGAGCGCTGCGATGCAGGGCCTTAGACCGCTGTGAGGCCTCGAGCGCTGCGATGCAGGGCCTTGGACCGCTGTGAGGCCTCAAGCGCTGCGATGCAGGGCCTTAGACCGCTGTGAGGCCTCGAGCGCTGCGATGCAGGGCCTTAGACCGCTGTGAGGCCTCAAGCGCTGCGATGCAGGGCCTTAGACCGCTGTGAGGCCTCAAGCGCTGCGATGCAGGGCCTTAGACCGCTGTGAGGCCTCGAGCGCTGCGATGCAGGGCCTTAGACCGCTTTGAGGCCTCGAGCGCTGCGATGCAGGGCCTTAGACCGCTGTGAGGCCTCGAGCGCTGCGATGCAGGGCCTTAGACCGCTGTGAGGCCTCGAGCACTGCGATGCAGGGCCTTGGACCGCTGTGAGGCCTCAAGCGCTGCGATGCAGGGCCTTAGACCGCTGTGAGGCCTCGAGCGCTGCGATGCAGGGCCTTAGACCGCTGTGAGGCCTCGAGCGCTGCGATGCAGGGCCTTAGACCGCTGTGAGGCCTCGAGCGCTGCGATGCAGGGCCTTAGACCGCTGTGAGGCCTCGAGCGCTGCGATGCAGGGCCTTAGACCGCTGTGAGGCCTCGAGCGCTGCGATGCAGGGCCTTGGACAGCTGTGAGGCCTCGAGCGCTGCGATGCAGGGCCTTAGACCGCTGTGAGGCCTCGAGCGCTGCGATGCAGGGCCTTGGACCGCTGTGAGGCCTCGAGCGCTGCGATGCAGGGCCTTGGACCGCTGTGAGGCCTCGAGCGCTGCGATGCAGGGCCTTAGACCGCTGTGAGGCCTCGAGCGCTGCGATGCAGGGCCTTAGACCGCTGTGAGGCCTCGAGCGCTGCGATGCAGGGCCTTGGACCGCTGTGAGGCCCTCGAGCGCTGCGATGCAGGGCCTTGGACCGCTGTGAGGCCTCGAGCGCTGCGATGCAGGGCCTTGGACCGCTGTGAGGCCTCGAGCGCTGCGATGCAGGGCCTTAGACCGCTGTGAGGCCTCGAGCGCTGCGATGCAGGGCCTTGGACCGCTGTGAGGCCTCGAGCGCTGCGATGCAGGGCCTTAGACCGCTGTGAGGCCTCGAGCGCTGCGATGCAGGGCCTTGGACCGCTGTGAGGCCTCGAGCGCTGCGATGCAGGGCCTTGGACCGCTGTGAGGCCTCGAGCGCTGCGATGCAGGGCCTTAGACCGCTGTGAGGCCTCGAGCGCTGCGATGCAGGGCCTTAGACCGCTGTGAGGCCTCGAGCGCTGCGATGCAGGGCCTTAGACCGCTGTGAGGCCTCGAGCGCTGCGATGCAGGGCCTTGGACCGCTGTGAGGCCTCGAGGGCTGCGATGCAGGGCCTTAGACCGCTGTGAGGCCTCGAGCGCTGCGATGCAGGGCCTTGGACCGCTGTGAGGCCTCGAGCGCTGCGATGCAGGGCCTTGGACCGCTGTGAGGCCTCGAGCGCTGCGATGCAGGGCCTTAGACCGCTGTGAGGCCTCGAGCGCTGCGATGCAGGGCCTTAGACCGCTGTGAGGCCTCGAGCGCTGCGATGCAGGGCCTTGGACCGCTGTGAGGCCTCGAGCGCTGCGATGCAGGGCCTTAGACCGCTGTGAGGCCTCAAGCGCTGCGATGCAGGGCCTTGGACCCCCCGCACCTCACACACACCCCCCACCCACCCCCCACACACACACACACCACCCACACACACATAGATTATTTCAAACCTTTTTATTACTCGACACAACGTCTATATACAACCTTTCAAAAACCAAAACATGTTATTATCATGTGACAGACAATTTAGAGAGGAGGGGCTTAATCAATGAAAAGGGTCCCCGAGAGTTTAGAGAGGAGGGGCTTAATCAATGAAAAGGGTCCCAAATGGCACCCTATTATTCCTTATATAGTGTACTACTTTCAAAGTAATGCACTAATTGCACAATTAATAAGTAGTGCACTATATAGGGAATAGGGTGCTGTTTGGGAAGCAGGCAGATGTTTCTGGAATATCATGTGATGATTCTCTTGGAACACGAGGAAATGAGCGGAACCTTCTTGAGTTCTAAAGTTCTGTTCCTTTGCCAGTTAGTTAGTTAGTTAGTTGTGGTCCATCAACGCTTCTCTTTAGAGTTCCAAAAATGAACCTTGTTATAATCCAAGGTTGAGTTAAATGATGGTCCAACGGTTTTAGACCTGGTTTAGGTCTGTCAGTCCAGAGTTGAGGAAGGGTCTGGGGTTAGAGAGAGGTGAGGCAATACAGATCCATCGTTTCACAGAGGGAGAAGTTCTGGTAGTAGTAGTAGTAGTAGTAGTAGTAGTAGTGTAGTCCACTGTAGTATAATAGTAGTAGTACTAGTAGTAGTAGTAGTAGTAGTAGTGTAGTCCACTGTAGTATAGTAGTAGTAGTACTAGTAGTAGTAGTAGTAGTAGTAGTAGTAGTAGTAGTAGTGTAGTCCACTGTAGTATAGTAGTAGTAGTACTAGTAGTAGTAGTAGTAGTAGTAGTAGTAGTAGTAGTAGTGTAGTCCACTGTAGTATAGTAGTACTAGTAGTAGTAGTAGTAGTAGTAGTAGTGTAGTCCACTGTAGTATAGTAGTACTAGTAGTATTAGTAGTAGTACTACTACTAGTAGTAGTAGTAGTAGTAGTGTAGTCCACTGTAGTATAGTAGTACTAGTAGTTGTAGTAGTAGTAGTAGTAGTAGCAGTAGTAGTAGTAGTAGTAGTAGTAGTAGTAGTAGTAATAGTGTAGTCCACTGTAGTATAGTAGTAGTAGTAGTATTATTGGTGTAGTCCACTGTAGTAGTAGTAGTAGTAGTAGTAGTGTAGTCCACTGTAGTACAGTAGTGTAGTACTAGTAGTAGTAGTAGTAGTAGTAGTAGTAGTAGTGTAGTCCACTGTAGTATAGTAGTAGTAGTAGTAGTAGTATTGGTGTAGTCCACTGTAGTAGTGGTAGTAGTAGTAGTAGTAGTGGTAGTATAGTAGTATAGTAGTAGTAGTAGTAGTAGTAGTATAGTATTATTATTAGTAGTAGTAGTAGTGGTAGTGTAGTCCACTGTAGTATAGCAGTTTAGTAGTGCAGTTCACTGTAGTATAGTTGTAGTACTGTAGTCCACTGTAATCCAATGTAGTATAGTAGTGTAGTCCAATGTAGAACAGTAGTAGTAGTAGTAGTAGATAGTATTCTCCACTGTAGTCTAGTAGTAGTAGTGTAGTAGTAGTGTAGTCCACTGTAGTATAGTATTAGTAGTAGTAGTAGTAGCAGTACTAGTAGTAGTAGTAGTAGTAGTAGTGTAGTAGTAGTGTAGTCCACTGTAGGATAGTATTAGTAGTACTAGTAGTAGTAGTAGTAGTAGTAGCAGCAGTACTAGTAGTAGTAGTAGTAGTGTAGTAGTAGTGTAGTAGTAGTGTAGTCCACTGTAGGATAGTATTAGTAGTAGTAGTAGTAGTAGTACTAGTAGTAGTAGTAGTAGTGTAGTAGTAGCATAGTAGTGTAGTAGTAGTGTAGTCCACTGTAGGATAGTATTAGTAGTAGTAGTAGTAGTAGTAGTAGCAGTACTAGTAGTAGTAGTGTAGTAGTAGTGTAGTAGTAGTGTAGTCCACTGTAGGATATTATTAGTAGTAGTAGTAGTAGTAGTAGTGTAGTAGTAGCATAGTAGTGTAGTAGTGTACTCCACTGTAGTATAGTATTGTAGTAGTGTGCAGTAGTAGGCCAGTCTACCATAAAGGCCTGATTGGTGGAGTGCTGCAGAGATGGTTGTCCTTCTGGAAGGTTCTCCCATCTCCACAGAGGAACTCTGGAGCTCTGTCAGATTGACCATCAGGTTCTTGGTCACCTCCCTGACCAAGGCCCTTCTCCCCCGATTGCTCAGTTTGGCCGGGCGGCCAGCTCTAGGAAGAGTCTTGGTGGTTCCAAACCTCTTCCATTTAAGAATGCTGCAAAAATGTTTTGGTACCCTTCCCCAGATCTGTGCCTCAACACAATACTGTCTCGGAGCTCTACAGAAAATTCATTTGACCTCATGACTTGGTTTTTGCTCTGACATTCACTGTCAACTGTGGGACCTTATATAGACAGGTGTGTGCCTTTCCAAATTGTGTCCAATCAATTGAATTGACCACAGGTGGACTCCAATCAAGTTGTAGAAACATCTCAAGGATGATCAATGGAAACAGGATGCACCTGAGCTCAATTTCGAGTCTCATAGCAAAGGGTCTGAATACTTATGTAAATAAGGTATTTCTGTTTTTTTAATTTTTTGATCAATTTGCAAAAATGTCTAAACACCTGTTTTCACTTTGTCATTATGGGGTATTGTGTGTAGATTGATGCAGATTTTATTTTATTTTATCCATTTTAGAATAAGGCTGTAATGTAACAAAATGTGGAAAAAGTCAAGGGGTCTGAATACTTTCCAAATGCACTGTAAACCGTGTTTGGACCACACTCTTAAACCATGGTTGGACCACACTCTTAAACCGTGGTTGGACCACACTCTTAAACCGTGGTTGGACCACACTCTTAAACCGTGGTTGGACCACACTCTTAAACCGTGGTTGGACCACACTCTTAAACCGTGGTTGGATCACACTCTTAAACCGTGGTTGGACCACACTCTTAAACCGTGGTTGGAACACACTCTTAAACCGTGGTTGGACCACACTCTTAAACCGTGGTTGGACCACACTCTTAAACCGTGGTTGGACCACACTCTTAAACCGTGGTTGGATCACACTCTTAAACCGTGGTTGGACCACACTCTTAAACCGTGGTTGGATCACACTCTTAAACCGTGGTTGGACCACACTCTTAAACCGTGTTTGGATCACTGGCACTGACTGTAATGTCTCCAAGCTAGGTACGGATTTGGAGGTTTAAGTGCCCTGTCTCTGTCTGTGAAGAGGAGAAGAAGAGAAGAAGGGCTAATGTGGTCTTGTTGAGATTCTGTTGTGGTCTGACATCTAGTAGATCCATCCGAAAGCTTCTCCACAGGGCACCGAGGGAGGTCTCTGAGAAGGAAACATACTGTTAGAATACTGACCAGTGGATATAGAGACTGGACTGTTAGAATACTGACCAATAGGAATAGAGACTGGACTGGTAGAATACTGACCAGTGGGAATAGAGACTGGACTGGTAGAATACTGACCAGTGGGAATAGAGACTGGACTGGTAGAATACTGACCAGTGGGAATAGAGACTGGACTGTTAGAATACTGACCAGTGGATATAGAGACTGGACTGTTAGAATACTGACCAGTGGGAATAGAGACTGGACTGGTAGAATACTGACCAATAGGAATAGAGACTGGACTGGTAGAATACTGACCAGTGGGAATAGAGACTGGACTGGTAGAATACTGACCAGTGGGAATAGAGACTGGACTGGTAGAATACTGACCAGTGGGAATAGAGACTGGACTGGTAGAATACTGACCAATAGGAATAGAGACTGGACTGGTAGAATACTGACCAGTGGGAATAGAGACTGGACTGGTAGAATACTGACCAGTGGGAATAGAGACTGGACTGGTAGAATACTGACCAGTGGGAATAGAGACTGGACTGGTAGAATACCGACCAGTGGGAATAGAGACTGGACTGGTAGAATACTGACCAGTGGGAATAGAGACTGGACTGGTAGAATACTGACCAGTGGGAATAGAGACTGGACTGGTAGAATACTGACCAGTGGATATAGAGACTGGACTGGTAGAATACTGACCAGTGGATATAGAGACTGGACTGTTAGAATACTGACCAGTGGGAATAGAGACTAGAATGGTAGAATACTGACCAGTGGGAATAGAGACTGGACTGTTAGAATACTGACCAGTGGGAATAGAGACTGGACTGGTAGAATACTGACCAGTGGGAATAGAGACTGGACTGGTAGAATACTGACCAGTGGGAATAGAGACTGGACTGGTAGAATACTGACCAGTTGGAATAGAGACTGGACTGTTAGAATACTGACCAGTGGGAATAGAGACTGGACTGGTAGAATACTGACCAGTGGATATAGAGACTGGACTGTTAGAATACTGACCAGTGGATATAGAGACTGGACTGTTAGAATACTGACCAATAGGAATAGAGACTGGACTGGTAGAATACTGACCAGTGGGAATAGAGACTGGACTGGTAGAATACTGACCAGTGGGAATAGAGACTGGACTGGTAGAATACTGACCAGTGGGAATAGAGACTGGACTGTTAGAATACTGACCAGTGGATATAGAGACTGGACTGTTAGAATACTGACCAGTGGGAATAGAGACTGGACTGGTAGAATACTGACCAATAGGAATAGAGACTGGACTGGTAGAATACTGACCAGTGGGAATAGAGACTGGACTGGTAGAATACTGACCAGTGGGAATAGAGACTGGACTGGTGGAATACTGACCAGTGGGAATAGAGACTGGACTGGTAGAATACTGACCAATAGGAATAGAGACTGGACTGGTAGAATACTGACCAGTGGGAATATAGACTGGACTGGTAGAATACTGACCAGTGGGAATAGAGACTGGACTGGTAGAATACTGACCAGTGGGAATAGAGACTGGACTGGTAGAATACTGACCAGTGGGAATAGAGACTAGAATGGTAGAATACTGACCAGTGGGAATAGAGACTGGACTGTTAGAATACTGACCAGTGGGAATAGAGACTGGACTGGTAGAATACTGACCAGTGGAATAGAGACTGGACTGGTAGAATACTGACCAGTTGGAATAGAGACTGGACTGTTAGAATACTGACCAGTGGGAATAGAGACTGGACTGGTAGAATACTGACCAGTGGATATAGAGACTGGACTGTTAGAATACTGACCAGTGGGAATAGAGACTGGACTGTTAGAATACTGACCAGTGGGAATAGAGACTGGACTGGTAGAATACTGACCAGTGGGAATAGAGACTAGACTGGTAGAATACTGACCAGTGGGAATAGAGACTGGACTGGTAGAATACTGACCAGTGGGAATAGAGACTGGACTGGTAGAATACTGACCAGTGGGAATAGAGACTGGACTGGTAGAATACTGACCAGTGGGAATAGAGACTGGACTGGTAGAATACTGACCAGTGGGAATAGAGACTGGACTGGTAGAATACTGACCAGTGGGAATAGAGACTGGACTGGTAGAATACTGACCAGTGGGAATAGAGACTGGACTGGTAGAATACTGACCAGTGGGAATAGAGACTGGACTGGTAGAATACTGACCAGTGGATATAGAGACTGGACTGGTAGAATACTGACCAGTGGGAATAGAGACTGGACTGGTAGAATACTGACCAGTGGGAATAGAGACTGGACTGGTAGAATACTGACCAGTGGGAATAGAGACTGGACTGGTAGAATACTGACCAGTGGGAATAGAGACTGGACTGGTAGAATACTGACCAGTGGGAATAGAGACTGGACTGGTAGAATACTGACCAGTGGGAATAGAGACTGGACTGGTAGAATACTGACCAGTGGGAATAGAGACTGGACTGGTAGAATACTGACCAGTGGGAATAGAGACTGGACTGTTAGAATACTGACCAGTGGGAATAGAGACTAGACTGGTAGAATACTGACCAGTGGGAATAGAGACTGGACTGTTAGAATACTGACCAGTGGGAATAGAGACTGGACTGTTAGAATACTGACCAGTGGATATAGAGACTGGACTGTTAGAATACTGACCAGTGGGAATAGAGACTGGACTGGTAGAATACTGACCAGTGGGAATAGAGACTGGACTGGTAGAATACTGACCAGTGGGAATAGAGACTGGACTGGTAGAATACTGACCAGTGGGAATAGAGACTGGACTGGTAGAATACTGACCAGTGGGAATAGAGACTGGACTGGTAGAATACTGACCAGTGGATATAGAGACTGGACTGTTAGAATACTGACCAGTGGGAATAGAGACTAGAATGGTAGAATACTGACCAGTGGGAATAGAGACTGGACTGTTAGAATACTGACCAGTGGGAATAGAGACTGGACTGGTAGAATACTGACCAGTGGGAATAGAGACTGGACTGGTAGAATACTGACCAGTGGGAATAGAGACTGGACTGGTAGAATACTGACCAGTTGGAATAGAGACTGGACTGTTAGAATACTGACCAGTGGGAATAGAGACTGGACTGGTAGAATACTGACCAGTGGATATAGAGACTGGACTGTTAGAATACTGACCAGTGGATATAGA
Source organism: Coregonus clupeaformis (assembly GCF_020615455.1). Lineage (NCBI taxonomy): Eukaryota > Metazoa > Chordata > Actinopteri > Salmoniformes > Salmonidae > Coregonus > Coregonus clupeaformis. The sequence goes on along the minus strand of NC_059199.1, from coordinate 3,927,302 downwards.
GACTGGACTGTTAGAATACTGACCAATAGGAATAGAGACTGGACTGGTAGAATACTGACCAGTGGGAATAGAGACTGGACTGGTAGAATACTGACCAGTGGGAATAGAGACTGGACTGGTAGAATACTGACCAGTGGGAATAGAGACTGGACTGGTAGAATACTGACCAGTGGGAATAGAGACTGGACTGGTAGAATACTGACCAGTGGGAATAGAGACTGGACTGGTAGAATACTGACCAGTGGATATAGAGACTGGACTGTTAGAATACTGACCAGTGGGAATAGAGACTAGAATGGTAGAATACTGACCAGTGGGAATAGAGACTGGACTGTTAGAATACTGACCAGTGGGAATAGAGACTGGACTGGTAGAATACTGACCAGTGGGAATAGAGACTGGACTGGTAGAATACTGACCAGTGGGAATAGAGACTGGACTGGTAGAATACTGACCAGTTGGAATAGAGACTGGACTGTTAGAATACTGACCAGTGGGAATAGAGACTGGACTGGTAGAATACTGACCAGTGGATATAGAGACTGGACTGTTAGAATACTGACCAGTGGATATAGAGACTGGACTGTTAGAATACTGACCAATAGGAATAGAGACTGGACTGGTAGAATACTGACCAGTGGGAATAGAGACTGGACTGGTAGAATACTGACCAGTGGGAATAGAGACTGGACTGGTAGAATACTGACCAGTGGGAATAGAGACTGGACTGTTAGAATACTGACCAGTGGATATAGAGACTGGACTGTTAGAATACTGACCAGTGGGAATAGAGACTGGACTGGTAGAATACTGACCAATAGGAATAGAGACTGGACTGGTAGAATACTGACCAGTGGGAATAGAGACTGGACTGGTAGAATACTGACCAGTGGGAATAGAGACTGGACTGGTAGAATACTGACCAGTGGGAATAGAGACTAGAATGGTAGAATACTGACCAGTGGGAATAGAGACTGGACTGGTAGAATACTGACCAGTGGATATAGAGACTGGACTGTTAGAATACTGACCAGTGGGAATAGAGACTAGAATGGTAGAATACTGACCAGTGGGAATAGAGACTGGACTGTTAGAATACTGACCAGTGGGAATAGAGACTGGACTGGTAGAATACTGACCAGTGGGAATAGAGACTGGACTGGTAGAATACTGACCAGTGGGAATAGAGACTGGACTGGTAGAATACTGACCAGTGGGAATAGAGACTGGACTGGTAGAATACTGACCAATAGGAATAGAGACTGGACTGTTAGAATACTGACCAGTGGGAATACAGACTGGACTGGTAGAATACTGACCAGTGGGAATAGAGACTGGACTGGTAGAATACTGACCAGTGGGAATAGAGACTGGACTGGTAGAATACTGACCAGTGGGAATAGAGACTGGACTGTTAGAATACTGACCAGTGGGAATAGAGACTGGACTGGTAGAATACTGACCAGTGGGAATAGAGACTGGACTGGTAGAATACTGACCAGTGGATATAGAGACTGGACTGTTAGAATACTGACCAGTGGGAATAGAGACTAGAATGGTAGAATACTGACCAGTGGGAATAGAGACTGGACTGGTAGAATACTGACCAGTGGGAATAGAGACTGGACTGGTAGAATACTGACCAGTGGGAATAGAGACTGGACTGTTAGAATACTGACCAGTGGGAATAGAGACTAGACTGGTAGAATACTGACCAGTGGGAATAGAGACTGGACTGTTAGAATACTGACCAGTGGGAATAGAGACTGGACTGGTAGAATACTGACCAATAGGAATAGAGACTGGACTGGTAGAATACTGACCAGTGGGAATAGAGACTGGACTGGTAGAATACTGACCAGTGGGAATAGAGACTGGACTGGTAGAATACTGACCAGTGGGAATAGAGACTGGACTGGTAGAATACTGACCAATAGGAATAGAGACTGGACTGGTAGAATACTGACCAGTGGGAATACAGACTGGACTGGTAGAATACTGACCAGTGGATATAGAGACTGGACTGGTAGAATACTGACCAGTGGGAATAGAGACTAGACTGGTAGAATACTGACCAGTGGGAATAGAGACTGGACTGGTAGAATACTGACCAGTGGAATAGAGACTGGACTGGTAGAATACTGACCAGTGGGAATAGAGACTGGACTGGTAGAATACTGACCAGTGGGAATAGAGACTGGACTGTTAGAATACTGACCAGTGGGAATAGAGACTAGACTGGTAGAATACTGACCAGTGGATATAGAGACTGGACTGGTAGAATACTGACCAGTGGGAATAGAGACTGGACTGTTAGAATACTGACCAATAGGAATAGAGACTGGACTGGTAGAATACTGACCAGTGGATATAGAGACTGGACTGGTAGAATACTGACCAATAGGAATAGAGACTGGACTGGTAGAATACTGACCAGTGGATATAGAGACTGGACTGGTAGAATACTGACCAGTGGGAATAGAGACTGGACTGGTAGAATACTGACCAGTGGGAATAGAGACTGGACTGTTAGAATACTGACCAGTGGGAATAGAGACTGGACTGGTAGAATACTGACCAATAGGAATAGAGACTGGACTGGTAGAATACTGACCAGTGGGAATAGAGACTGGACTGGTAGAATACTGACCAGTGGGAATAGAGACTGGACTGGTAGAATACTGACCAGTGGGAATAGAGACTGTTAGAATACTGCCAGGGGGAATAGAGACTGGACTGGTAGAATACTGACCAGTGGATATAGAGACTGGACTGTTAGAATACTGACCAATAGGAATAGAGACTGGACTGGTAGAATACTGACCAATAGGAATAGAGACTGGACTGGTAGAATACTGACCAGTGGGAATAGAGACTGGACTGGTAGAATACTGACCAGTGGATATAGAACTGGACTGGTAGAATACTGACCAGTGGGAATAGAGACTGGACTGGTAGAATACTGACCAGTGGGAATAGAGACTGGACTGGTAGAATACTGACCAGTGGGAATAGAGACTGGACTGGTAGAATACTGACCAGTGGGAATAGAGACTGGACTGGTAGAATACTGACCAGTGGGAATAGAGACTGGACTGGTAGAATACTGACCAGTGGGAATAGAGACTGGACTGGTAGAATACTGACCAGTGGAAATAGAGACTGGACTGGTAGAATACTGACCAGTGGGAATAGAGACTGGACTGGTAGAATACTGACCAGTGGGAATAGAGACTGGACTGGTAGAATACTGACCAGTGGGAATAGAGACTGGACTGGTAGAATACTGACCAGTGGGAATAGAGACTGTTAGAATACTGCCAGTGGGAATAGAGACTGGACTGGTAGAATACTGACCAGTGGATATAGAGACTGGACTGTTAGAATACTGACCAATAGGAATAGAGACTGGACTGGTAGAATACTGACCAATAGGAATAGAGACTGGACTGGTAGAATACTGACCAGTGGGAATAGAGACTGGACTGGTAGAATACTGACCAGTGGATATAGAGACTGGACTGGTAGAATACTGACCAGTGGGAATAGAGACTGGACTGGTAGAATACTGACCAGTGGGAATAGAGACTGGACTGGTAGAATACTGACCAGTGGGAATAGAGACTGGACTGGTAGAATACTGACCAGTGGGAATAGAGACTGGACTGGTAGAATACCGACCAGTGGGAATAGAGACTGGACTGGTAGAATACTGACCAGTGGGAATAGAGACTGGACTGGTAGAATACTGACCAGTGGAAATAGAGACTGGACTGGTAGAATACTGACCAGTGGGAATAGAGACTGGACTGGTAGAATACTGACCAGTGGGAATAGAGACTGAGACTGGTAGAATACTGACCAGTGGGAATAGAGACTGGACTGGTAGAATACTGACCAGTGGATATAGAGACTGGACTGTTAGAATACTGACCAGTGGGAATAGAGACTGGACTGGTAGAATACTGACCAGTGGGAATAGAGACTGGACTGGTAGAATACTGACCAGTGGATATAGAGACTGGACTGGTAGAATACTGACCAGTGGGAATAGAGACTAGACTGGTAGAATACTGACCAGTGGGAATAGAGACTGGACTGGTAGAATACTGACCAGTGGGAATAGAGACTAGACTGGTAGAATACTGACCAGTGGATATAGAGACTGGACTGGTAGAATACTGACCAGTGGGAATAGAGACTGGACTGTTAGAATACTGACCAATAGGAATAGAGACTGGACTGGTAGAATACTGACCAATAGGAATAGAGACTGGACTGGTAGAATACTGACCAGTGGGAATAGAGACTGGACTGGTAGAATACTGACCAGTGGATATAGAGACTGGACTGGTAGAATACTGACCAGTGGGAATAGAGACTAGACTGGTAGAATACTGACCAGTGGGAATAGAGACTGGACTGGTAGAATACTGACCAGTGGGAATAGAGACTGGACTGGTAGAATACTGACCAGTGGGAATAGAGACTGGACTGGTAGAATACTGACCAGTGGGAATAGAGACTGGACTGGTAGAATACTGACCAATGGATATAGAGACTGGACTGGTAGAATACTGACCAGTGGGAATAGAGACTGGACTGGTAGAATACTGACCAATAGGAATAGAGACTGGACTGGTAGAATACTGACCAATAGGAATAGAGACTGGACTGGTAGAATACTGACCAGTGGATATAGAGACTGGACTGGTAGAATACTGACCAGTGGGAATAGAGACTGGACTGGTAGAATACTGACCAGTGGGAATAGAGACTGGACTGGTAGAATACTGACCAGTGGGAATAGAGACTGGACTGGTAGAATACTGACCAGTGGGAATAGAGACTGGACTGGTAGAATACTGACCAGTGGATATAGAGACTGGACTGTTAGAATACTGACCAGTGGGAATAGAGACTGGACTGGTAGAATACTGACCAGTGGGAATAGAGACTGGACTGGTAGAATACTGACCAGTGGGAATAGAGACTGGACTGGTAGAATACTGACCAGTGGGAATAGAGACTGGACTGGTAGAATACTGACCAGTGGGAATAGAGACTGGACTGTTAGAATACTGACCAGTGGGAATAGAGACTGGACTGGTAGAATACTGACCAGTGGATATAGAGACTGGACTGTTAGAATACTGACCAGTGGGAATAGAGACTGGACTGGTAGAATACTGACCAGTGGGAATAGAGACTGGACTGGTAGAATACTGACCAATAGGAATAGAGACTGGACTGGTAGAATACTGACCAGTGGGAATAGAGACTGGACTGGTAGAATACTGACCAGTGGGAATAGAGACTGGACTGGTAGAATACTGACCAGTGGGAATAGAGACTGGACTGGTAGAATACTGACCAGTGGGAATAGAGACTGGACTGGTAGAATACTGACCAGTGGGAATAGAGACTGGACTGGTAGAATACTGACCAGTGGGAATAGAGACTGGACTGGTAGAATAATGACCAGTGGGAATAGAGACTGGACTGGTAGAATACTGACCAGTGGATATAGAGACTGGACTGGTAGAATACTGACCAGTGGGAATAGAGACTGTTAGAATACTGACCAGTGGGAATAGAGACTGGACTGGTAGAATACTGACCAGTGGATATAGAGACTGGACTGGTAGAATACTGACCAGTGGGAATAGAGACTGGACTGGTAGAATACTGACCAGTGGGAATAGAGACTGGACTGGTAGAATACTGACCAGTGGATATAGAGACTGGACTGGTAGAATACTGACCAGTGGGAATAGAGACTGGACTGGTAGAATACTGACCAGTGGGAATAGAGACTGGACTGTTAGAATACTGACCAGTGGGAATAGAGACTGGACTGGTAGAATACTGACCAGTGGATATAGAGACTGGACTGTTAGAATACTGACCAGTGGGAATAGAGACTAGACTGGTAGAATACTGACCAGTGGGAATAGAGACTGGACTGGTAGAATACTGACCAATAGGAATAGAGACTGGACTGGTAGAATACTGACCAGTGGATATAGAGACTGGACTGGTAGAATACTGACCAGTGGGAATAGAGACTGGACTGGTAGAATACTGACCAGTGGGAATAGAGACTGGACTGGTAGAATACTGACCAGTGGGAATAGAGACTGGACTGTTAGAATACTGACCAGTGGGAATAGAGACTGGACTGGTAGAATACTGACCAGTGGGAATAGAGACTGGACTGGTAGAATACTGACCAGTGGGAAAAGAGACTGGACTGGTAGAATACTGACCAATAGGAATAGAGACTGGACTGGTAGAATACTGACCAGTGGATATAGAGACTGGACTGGTAGAATACTGACCAGTGGGAATAGAGACTGGACTGGTAGAATACTGACCAGTGGGAATAGAGACTGGACTGGTAGAATACTGACCAGTGGGAATAGAGACTGGACTGGTAGAATACTGACCAGTGGGAATAGAGACTGGACTGTTAGAATACTGACCAGTGGGAATAGAGACTAGACTGGTAGAATACTGACCAGTGGGAATAGAGAGCTGGACTGTTAGAATACTGACCAATAGGAATAGAGACTGGACTGGTAGAATACTGACCAATAGGAATAGAGACTGGACTGGTAGAATACTGACCAATAGGAATAGAGACTGGACTGGTAGAATACTGACCAGTGGATATAGAGACTGGACTGGTAGAATACTGACCAGTGGAATAGAGACTGGACTGGTAGAATACTGACCAGTGGGAATAGAGACTGGACTGGTAGAATACTGACCAGTGGATATAGAGACTGGACTGGTAGAATACTGACCAGTGGGAATAGAGACTGGACTGGTAGAATACTGACCAGTGGGAATAGAGACTGGACTGGTAGAATACTGACCAGTGGGAATAGAGACTGGACTGGTAGAATACTGACCAGTGGATATAGAGACTGGACTGGTAGAATACTGACCAGTGGGAATAGAGACTAGACTGGTAGAATTCTGACCAGTGGGAATAGAGACTGGACTGGTAGAATACTGACCAGTGGGAATAGAGACTGGACTGTTAGAATACTGACCAGTGGGAATAGAGACTGGACTGGTAGAATACTGACCAGTGGATATAGAGACTGGACTGGTAGAATACTGACCAGTGGGAATAGAGACTGGACTGGTAGAATACTGACCAGTGGATATAGAGACTGGACTGGTAGAATACTGACCAGTGGGAATAGAGACTGGACTGGTAGAATACTGACCAGTGGATAGAGACTGGACTGGTAGAATACTGACCAGTGGGAATAGAGACTGGTCTGGTAGAATACTGACCAGTGGGAATAGAGACTGGACTGGTAGAATACTGACCAGTGGATATAGAGACTGGACTGGTAGAATACTGACCAGTGGGAATAGAGACTGGACTGGTAGAATACTGACCAGTGGGAATAGAGACTGGACTGGTAGAATACTGACCAGTGGGAATAGAGACTGGACTGGTAGAATACTGACCAGTGGATATAGAGACTGGACTGGTAGAATACTGACCAGTGGGAATAGAGACTGGACTGGTAGAATACTGACCAGTGGGAATAGAGACTGGACTGGTAGAATACTGACCAGTGGGAATAGAGACTGGTCTGGTAGAATACTGACCAGTGGGAATAGAGACTGGACTGTTAGAATACTGACCAGTGGGAATAGAGACTGGACTGGTAGAATACTGACCAGTGGATATAGAGACTGGACTGGTAGAATACTGACCAGTGGGAATAGAGACTGGACTGGTAGAATACTGACCAGTGGAATAGAGACTGGACTGGTAGAATACTGACCAGTGGGAATAGAGACTGGACTGGTAGAATACTGACCAGTGGGAATAGAGACTGGACTGGTAGAATACTGACCAGTGGATATAGAGACTGGACTGTTAGAATACTGACCAGTGGGAATAGAGACTGGACTGGTAGAATACTGACCAGTGGGAATAGAGACTGGTCTGGTAGAATACTGACCAATAGGAATAGAGACTGGACTGGTAGAATACTGACCAGTGGATATAGAGACTGGACTGTTAGAATACTGACCAGTGGGAATAGAGACTGGACTGGTAGAATACTGACCAGTGGGAATAGAGACTGGACTGTTAGAATACTGACCAGTGGGAATAGAGACTGGACTGGTAGAATACTGACCAGTGGGAATAGAGACTGGACTGTTAGAATACTGACCAATAGGAATAGAGACTGGACTGGTAGAATACTGACCAGTGGGAATAGAGACTGGACTGGTAGAATACTGACCAGTGGGAATAGAGACTGGTCTGGTAGAATACTGACCAATAGGAATAGAGACTGGACTGGTAGAATACTGACCAGTGGATATAGAGACTGGACTGTTAGAATACTGACCAGTGGGAATAGAGACTGGACTGGTAGAATACTGACCAGTGGGAATAGAGACTGGACTGGTAGAATACTGACCAGTGGGAATAGAGACTGGACTGTTAGAATACTGACCAGTGGGAATAGAGACTGGACTGGTAGAATACTGACCAGTGGGAATAGAGACTGGACTGGTAGAATACTGACCAGTGGGAATAGGGACTGGTAGAATACTGACCAGTGGGAATAGAGACTGGACTGGTAGAATACTGACCAGTGGGAATAGAGACTGGACTGTTAGAATACTGACCAGTGGATATAGAGACTGGACTGGTAGAATACTGACCAGTGGGAATAGAGACTGGACTGGTAGAATACTGACCAGTGGGAATAGAGACTGGACTGGTAGAATACTGACCAGTGGGAATAGAGACTGGACTGGTAGAATACTGACCAGTGGGAATAGAGACTGGACTGGTAGAATACTGACCAGTGGGAATAGAGACTGGACTGTTAGAATACTGACCAGTGGGAATAGAGACTGAAACATACTGTTAGAATACTGACCAGTGGGAATAGAGACTGGACTGTTAGAATACTGACCAGTGGGAATAGAGACTGGACTGGTAGAATACTGACCAGTGGATATAGAGACTGGACTGGTAGAATACTGACCAGTGGGAATAGAGACTGGACTGGTAGAATACTGACCAGTGGGAATAGAGACTGGACTGGTAGAATACTGACCAGTGGGAATAGAGACTGGACTGGTAGAATACTGACCAGTGGATATAGAAACTGGACTGGTAGAATACTGACCAGTGGGAATAGAGACTGGACTGGTAGAATACTGACCAGTGGGAATAGAGACTGGACTGGTAGAATACTGACCAGTGGGAATAGAGACTGGACTGGTAGAATACTGACCAGTGGATATAGAGACTGGACTGGTAGAATACTGACCAGTGGAATAGAGACTGGACTGGTAGAATACCGACCAGTGGATATAGAGACTGGACTGGTAGAATACTGACCAGTGGGAATAGAGACTGGACTGGTAGAATACTGACCAGTGGGAATAGAGACTGGACTGGTAGAATACTGACCAGTGGGAATAGAGACTGGTCTGGTAGAATACTGACCAGTGGGAATAGAGACTGGACTGGTAGAATACTGACCAGTGGATATAGAGACTGGACTGGTAGAATACTGACCAGTGGGAATAGAGACTGGACTGGTAGAATACTGACCAGTGGGAATAGAGACTGGACTGGTAGAATACTGACCAGTGGGAATAGAGACTGGACTGGTAGAATACTGACCAGTGGATATAGAGACTGGACTGGTAGAATACTGACCAGTGGGAATAGAGACTGGACTGGTAGAATACTGACCAGTGGGAATAGAGACTGGACTGGTAGAATACTGACCAGTGGGAATAGAGACTGGTCTGGTAGAATACTGACCAGTGGGAATAGAGACTGGACTGGTAGAATACTGACCAGTGGATATAGAGACTGGACTGGTAGAATACTGACCAGTGGGAATAGAGACTGGACTGGTAGAATACTGACCAGTGGGAATAGAGACTGGACTGTTAGAATACTGACCAGTGGGAATAGAGACTGGACTGTTAGAATACTGACCAGTGGGAATAGAGACTGGACTGGTAGAATACTGACCAGTGGATATAGAGACTGGACTGTTAGAATACTGACCAGTGGGAATAGAGACTGGACTGGTAGAATACTGACCAGTGGGAATAGAGACTGGTCTGGTAGAATACTGACCAATAGGAATAGAGACTGGACTGGTAGAATACTGACCAGTGGATATAGAGACTGGACTGTTAGAATACTGACCAGTGGGAATAGAGACTGGACTGGTAGAATACTGACCAGTGGGAATAGAGACTGGACTGTTAGAATACTGACCAGTGGGAATAGAGACTGGACTGGTAGAATACTGACCAGTGGGAATAGAGACTGGACTGGTAGAATACTGACCAGTGGGAATAGAGACTGGACTGTTAGAATACTGACCAATAGGAATAGAGACTGGACTGGTAGAATACTGACCAGTGGGAATAGAGACTGGACTGGTAGAATACTGACCAGTGGGAATAGAGACTGGTCTGGTAGAATACTGACCAATAGGAATAGAGACTGGACTGGTAGAATACTGACCAGTGGATATAGAGACTGGACTGTTAGAATACTGACCAGTGGGAATAGAGACTGGACTGGTAGAATACTGACCAGTGGGAATAGAGACTGGACTGGTAGAATACTGACCAGTGGGAATAGAGACTGGACTGGTAGAATACTGACCAGTGGGAATAGAGACTGGACTGGTAGAATACTGACCAGTGGGAATAGAGACTGGACTGGTAGAATACTGACCAGTGGGAATAGGGACTGGTAGAATACTGACCAGTGGGAATAGAGACTGGACTGGTAGAATACTGACCAGTGGGAATAGAGACTGGACTGTTAGAATACTGACCAGTGGATATAGAGACTGGACTGGTAGAATACTGACCAGTGGGAATAGAGACTGGACTGGTAGAATACTGACCAGTGGGAATAGAGACTGGACTGGTAGAATACTGACCAGTGGGAATAGAGACTGGACTGGTAGAATACTGACCAGTGGGAATAGAGACTGGACTGGTAGAATACTGACCAGTGGGAATAGAGACTGGACTGTTAGAATACTGACCAGTGGGAATAGAGACTGGAAACATACTGTTAGAATACTGACCAGTGGGAATAGAGACTGGACTGTTAGAATACTGACCAGTGGGAATAGAGACTGGACTGGTAGAATACTGACCAGTGGATATAGAGACTGGACTGGTAGAATACTGACCAGTGGGAATAGAGACTGGACTGGTAGAATACTGACCAGTGGGAATAGAGACTGGACTGGTAGAATACTGCCATGTGGGAATAGAGACTGGACTGGTAGAATACTGACCAGTGGATATAGAGACTGGAGTGGTAGAATACTGACCAGTGGGAATAGAGACTGGACTGGTAGAATACTGACCAGTGGGAATAGAGACTGGACTGGTAGAATACTGACCAGTGGGAATAGAGACTGGTCTGGTAGAATACTGACCAGTGGGAATAGAGACTGGACTGTTAGAATACTGACCAGTGGGAACAGAGACTGGACTGGTAGAATACTGACCAGTGGATATAGAGACTGGACTGGTAGAATACTGACCAGTGGGAATAGAGACTGGACTGGTAGAATACTGACCAGTGGGAATAGAGACTGGACTGTTAGAATACTGACCAGTGGGAATAGAGACTGGACTGTTAGAATACTGACCAGTGGGAATAGAGACTGGACTGGTAGAATACTGACCAGTGGGAATAGAGACTGGACTGGTAGAATACTGACCAGTGGGAATAGAGACTGGACTGGTAGAATACTGACCAATAGGAATAGAGACTGGACTGGTAGAATACTGACCAGTGGATATAGAGACTGGACTGGTAGAATACTGACCAGTGGGAATAGAGACTGGACTGGTAGAATACTGACCAGTGGGAATAGAGACTGGACTGGTAGAATACTGACCAGTGGGAATAGAGACTGGACTGGTAGAATACTGACCAGTGGGAATAGAGACTGGACTGTTAGAATACTGACCAGTGGGAATAGAGACTAGACTGGTAGAATACTGACCAGTGGGAATAGAGACTGGACTGTTAGAATACTGACCAATAGGAATAGAGACTGGACTGGTAGAATACTGACCAATAGGAATAGAGACTGGACTGGTAGAATACTGACCAATAGGAATAGAGACTGGACTGGTAGAATACTGACCAGTGGATATAGAGACTGGACTGGTAGAATACTGACCAGTGGGAATAGAGACTGGACTGGTAGAATACTGACCAGTGGGAATAGAGACTGGACTGGTAGAATACTGACCAGTGGATATAGAGACTGGACTGGTAGAATACTGACCAGTGGGAATAGAGACTGGACTGGTAGAATACTGACCAGTGGGAATAGAGACTGGACTGGTAGAATACTGACCAGTGGGAATAGAGACTGGACTGGTAGAATACTGACCAGTGGATATAGAGACTGGACTGGTAGAATACTGACCAGTGGGAATAGAGACTAGACTGGTAGAATTCTGACCAGTGGGAATAGAGACTGGACTGGTAGAATACTGACCAGTGGGAATAGAGACTGGACTGTTAGAATACTGACCAGTGGGAATAGAGACTGGACTGGTAGAATACTGACCAGTGGATATAGAGACTGGACTGGTAGAATACTGACCAGTGGGAATAGAGACTGGACTGGTAGAATACTGACCAGTGGATATAGAGACTGGACTGGTAGAATACTGACCAGTGGGAATAGAGACTGGACTGGTAGAATACTGACCAGTGGGAATAGAGACTGGACTGGTAGAATACTGACCAGTGGGAATAGAGACTGGTCTGGTAGAATACTGACCAGTGGGAATAGAGACTGGACTGGTAGAATACTGACCAGTGGATATAGAGACTGGACTGGTAGAATACTGACCAGTGGGAATAGAGACTGGACTGGTAGAATACTGACCAGTGGGAATAGAGACTGGACTGGTAGAATACTGACCAGTGGGAATAGAGACTGGACTGGTAGAATACTGACCAGTGGATATAGAGACTGGACTGGTAGAATACTGACCAGTGGGAATAGAGACTGGACTGGTAGAATACTGACCAGTGGGAATAGAGACTGGACTGGTAGAATACTGACCAGTGGGAATAGAGACTGGTCTGGTAGAATACTGACCAGTGGGAATAGAGACTGGACTGTTAGAATACTGACCAGTGGGAATAGAGACTGGACTGGTAGAATACTGACCAGTGGATATAGAGACTGGACTGGTAGAATACTGACCAGTGGGAATAGAGACTGGACTGGTAGAATACTGACCAGTGGGAATAGAGACTGGACTGTTAGAATACTGACCAGTGGGAATAGAGACTGGACTGTTAGAATACTGACCAGTGGGAATAGAGACTGGACTGGTAGAATACTGACCAGTGGATATAGAGACTGGACTGTTAGAATACTGACCAGTGGGAATAGAGACTGGACTGGTAGAATACTGACCAGTGGGAATAGAGACTGGTCTGGTAGAATACTGACCAATAGGAATAGAGACTGGACTGGTAGAATACTGACCAGTGGATATAGAGACTGGACTGTTAGAATACTGACCAGTGGGAATAGAGACTGGACTGGTAGAATACTGACCAGTGGGAATAGAGACTGGACTGTTAGAATACTGACCAGTGGGAATAGAGACTGGACTGGTAGAATACTGACCAGTGGGGAATAGAGACTGGACTGTTAGAATACTGACCAGTGGGAATAGAGACTGGACTGGTAGAATACTGACCAGTGGGAATAGAGACTGTTAGAATACTGACCAATAGGAATAGAGACTGGACTGGTAGAATACTGACCAGTGGGAATAGAGACTGGACTGGTAGAATACTGACCAGTGGGAATAGAGACTGGTCTGGTAGAATACTGACCAATAGGAATAGAGACTGGACTGGTAGAATACTGACCAGTGGATATAGAGACTGGACTGTTAGAATACTGACCAGTGGGAATAGAGACTGGACTGGTAGAATACTGACCAGTGGGAATAGAGACTGGACTGGTAGAATACTGACCAGTGGGAATAGAGACTGGACTGTTAGAATACTGACCAATGGGAATAGAGACTGGACTGGTAGAATACTGACCAGTGGGAATAGAGACTGGTCTGGTAGAATACTGACCAGTGGGAATAGAGACTGGACTGGTAGAATACTGACCAGTGGGAATAGAGACTGGACTGGTAGAATACTGACCAGTGGGAATAGAGACTGGACTGGTAGAATACTGACCAGTGGGAATAGAGACTGGTCTGGTAGAATACTGACCAGTGGGAATAGAGACTGGACTGGTAGAATACTGACCAGTGGGAATAGAGACTGGTCTGGTAGAATACTGACCAGTGGGAATAGAGACTGGACTGTTAGAATACTGACCAGTGGGAATAGAGACTGGACTGGTAGAATACTGACCAGTGGGAATAGAGACTGGTCTGGTAGAATACTGACCAGTGGGAATAGAGACTGGACTGTTAGAATACTGACCAGTGGGAATAGAGACTGGACTGGTAGAATACTGACCAGTGGATATAGAGACTGGACTGGTAGAATACTGACCAGTGGGAATTGTGACGTCACGAGAGGCTACACAGCTTTCAGCGGGATTGCTCAAGTAGTGCAAGGAGACAAGGTTCAAACAAAACAAGGATTTTATTATAGCTCTTGGGAAATTAACGAAAATATAACAAAATTCTGTTCTCTTGTGGCTCTTTAAGGGTTAACAGTTCAGGGATGTCTCTTCCACATCCAAAATCATAATTCTCACTCGCTCAGATAACTTTTCCCCAGCCTTACTGTAGTCCACGTTGCAGCTAGTGGCCAACCCAGCAAAAAGTCCTTCCAAATGTCTCTCACGTATTTCCACAGGTGCATATATCCAAAGGTGAGTATTTCCCAAAGGTAAGTATCTCCAAATCCTTATATTCCTCATGGAAGTGGACGTGCAGCACTCTTGTCCTCCAGAGAGCCCAGGTTGGAGACTGTGTCTCTTCCCTTCCCCAAACCTTCAGCTCATCAGCTCCTCATTTGTTTCAGCTGCGTGGGAAGATTGGCCATAGAGGGGTGGAGTTCCCGACCATACCAGCAGATGGAGCCATAGCTGTCTGGGTTTGCAGCCACCTCAGGGGGATGTAACGTCCCTCCAGGACACAGCCTCTCGTGACATCACACATCCCCCTCCTCGGGACCGACGTCCTCGTCGGGTAAAGGCAGCGAAGAAGGCATCACGCCGGGAGAGGGCGTCCGCATTGCCGTGGTGCTTGCCAGCCTGCTCTCTCTTCAACTCCTCCACCTCTAGGACCAGGGACTCAGCCTCCTGTTGTCTCTCCTGAGTTTCTTACTGAACGCATCAGCCTTGGTTTTAGCAGAGTTTAGCTTCTGTTGAGCAGCTTTCAGTTCCTTCTCTCTCTCTGCCTCCGCATTCTTCATCTTGTTCTCCAACACCTTGTACTTTTCCTCTGCCTTCTTCTGGACCTCCTTACTACTGCGCAGGGTCTCCTCACACTCCTCGATGGTCCTGCGCAGCCTCTCCAGCTCCTCCTGTTGCTTATGGAAGGAGCTCTGTTGGAGTTTAGCCTGGAGGATATCTAACTCTTCTGTCTTCATGTCTAACTGTTGCTTTAACAAACGATACCTCTCAGCGGTCCCCTTCAGACCAGACAGTTCTTTGTCCAGATTCTGTAGCTCCGTCTCTGTGTCGGTCTGGGCACCTGCCATCCCTATCAGAGCCCGGGCGGGAGTGAGTAATCGGAGGATTGCACCGGAGCCTTCCCAGGATGAGTCTTGCCTCTCCGTTTCCGAGGTACTCGGGTTATCCTCTCCTGAGACTCTCTCCAGAGTGGGTAAAAGGCTGGGCAGTCTCGTCCAATTAGGACAGGGACGGGGAGGGAATCAACCACCCCCGCCGTCGTGTGTATGGTTCCCCGTGTGCTGGTCATTGTAAGTTCAGTAATGGGGTATTCTCTGGTGTCCCCATGGACACAGGAAACTGGGAGGACTTTCCCCGGGGTCAGACACGTGGGGCCCACCAAATCCTTACGCACCAGGGTGGCCCGGCTACCAGAATCCAGTAAGGCCTCCACATCATGGTGATTCACAGTTACCGGGCAGGTGGGGGGTCGATCTGGGCCGCCATCTACGACTCCCAAGAGCGAGGCAAAACGATGTGTGGGTGCTGAGCTGGAGGACTCGCAGTGGGCATAGGTTCATCGGCTGGTTTCCCACACTGCCAGGAGATATGTCCCATCTCCCCACACCGGTAACACTGTCGAGGTTCCCCATCCTGGTGTACTCTTCTTGGACCCGCCTGGTTTCTGGCTCCCCCTGGAGCCGGGATAAGTCCTGACGCGGCGGGGTTCGAGACCTTGGGGGTCCTTTGGACGGGTTCTTCCCATTTGCGGTGGGGCCGCACTCCTGGGGGTCTTTTCGGAAGCATTCAGCATCTCCGCTGTGGCCTGGTACTTTTCCACAGCTTCCACGGTCAGATCAGCCGTGGTCAAGGCCTGTTGACTGATGAACCGTTTTTGCCTCATAAGGCAGGGGCGCGTAGGTACCGATCCACCACAACGGCCTCCACCACCGCCGCTGCTGTATTCCTCTGCGGGATCCAGCCATTTCCTTGCGATTCGGACAAGTTCATGCATCTGCGCCCGAGGAGGTTGGTCTGGTTGGAAGGTCCAGCTGTGAAAGCGCTGGGCCATACCAAACTTTGTGAGTCCATATCTGCTGAGGATCTCAGACTTCAGGGCATCATAGTCAGTAACCTGGTCAGGGCCCAGGTCCCGGACAGCATTCAGCGATTCCCGGTTAGAAAGGGGGCTAACAGACCAACCCACTGTTGCTTGGGCCAGGCTTCCCTAGTGGCCGTGGCCTCAAATGCATGCAGGTATGCCTCAATGTCATCGGTAGCTCCCATCTTAGGTATAAAGTCACTTGCCTTTATTGGGCGGGTATTTTGGACCACCCTCTGTCTCTGCAACTGCAATTCCTCTGCCTTCAGAAGGTTGGCTTTCTTTTGCTCCTCCAAGAGAGCCACGTTTGCTTGCATCTGGGCTTGCTGGCCAGCAACAAGGGCTTTCAATATGTCCTCCATTTCAGTCGGCGGGGAGCCTACGGCCAACTTGGAAAACCGGGTGATCAAACCTTCGGTATCCTCCTCTGACATGCACTATTAACGCTTGAGCGTGCCCGTATTCTCCACCATCTGTGACGTCACGAGAGGCTACACAGCTTTCAGCGGGATTGCTCAAGTAGTGCAAGGAGACAAGGTTCAAACAAAACAAGGATTTTATTATAGCTCTTGGGAAATTAACGAAAATATAACAAAATTCTGTTCTCTTGTGGCTCTTTAAGGGTTAACAGTTCAGGGATGTCTCTTCCACATCCAAAATCATAATTCTCACTCGCTCAGATAACTTTTCCCCAGCCTTACTGTAGTCCACGTTGCAGCTAGTGGCCAACCCAGCAAAAAGTCCTTCCAAATGTCTCTCACGTATTTCCACAGGTGCATATATCCAAAGGTGAGTATTTCCCAAAGGTAAGTATCTCCAAATCCTTATATTCCTCATGGAAGTGGACGTGCAGCACTCTTGTCCTCCAGAGAGCCCAGGTTGGAGACTGTGTCTCTTCCCTTCCCCAAACCTTCAGCTCATCAGCTCCTCATTTGTTTCAGCTGCGTGGGAAGATTGGCCATAGAGGGGTGGAGTTCCCGACCATACCAGCAGATGGAGCCATAGCTGTCTGGGTTTGCAGCCACCTCAGGGGGATGTAACGTCCCTCCAGGACACAGCCTCTCGTGACATCACAGAATAGAGACTGGACTGGTAGAATACTGACCAGTGGGAATAGAGACTGGACTGTTAGAATACTGACCAGTGGGAATAGAGACTGGACTGTTAGAATACTGACCAGTGGGAATAGAGACTGGACTGGTAGAATACTGACCAGTGGGAATAGAGACTGGACTGGTAGAATACTGACCAGTGGGAATAGAGACTGGACTGGTAGAATACTGACCAATAGGAATAGAGACTGGACTGGTAGAATACTGACCAGTGGATATAGAGACTGGACTGGTAGAATACTGACCAGTGGGAATAGAGACTGGACTGGTAGAATACTGACCAGTGGGAATAGAGACTGGACTGGTAGAATACTGACCAGTGGGAAAAGAGACTGGACTGGTAGAATACTGACCAGTGGGAATAGAGACTGGACTGTTAGAATACTGACCAGTGGGAATAGAGACTAGACTGGTAGAATACTGACCAGTGGGAATAGAGACTGGACTGTTAGAATACTGACCAATAGGAATAGAGACTGGACTGGTAGAATACTGACCAATAGGAATAGAGACTGGACTGGTAGAATACTGACCAATAGGAATAGAGACTGGACTGGTAGAATACTGACCAGTGGATATAGAGACTGGACTGGTAGAATACTGACCAGTGGGAATAGAGACTGGACTGGTAGAATACTGACCAGTGGAATAGAGACTGGACTGGTAGAATACTGACCAGTGGGAATAGAGACTGGACTGGTAGAATACTGACCAGTGGGAATAGAGACTGGACTGGTAGAATACTGACCAGTGGGAATAGAGACTGGACTGGTAGAATACTGACCAGTGGATATAGAGACTGGACTGGTAGAATACTGACCAGTGAATAGAGACTAGACTGGTAGAATTCTGACCAGTGGGAATAGAACTGGACTGGTAGAATACTGACCAGTGGGAATAGAGACTGGACTGTTAGAATACTGACCAGTGGGAATAGAGACTGGACTGGTAGAATACTGACCAGTGGATATAGAGACTGGACTGGTAGAATACTGACCAGTGGGAATAGAGACTGGACTGGTAGAATACTGACCAGTGGATATAGAGACTGGACTGGTAGAATACTGACCAGTGGAATAGAGACTGGACTGGTAGAATACTGACCAGTGGGAATAGAGACTGGACTGGTAGAATACTGACCAGTGGGAATAGAGACTGGTCTGGTAGAATACTGACCAGTGGGAATAGAGACTGGACTGGTAGAATACTGACCAGTGGATATAGAGACTGGACTGGTAGAATACTGACCAGTGGGAATAGAGACTGGACTGGTAGAATACTGACCAGTGGGAATAGAGACTGGACTGGTAGAATACTGACCAGTGGGAATAGAGACTGGACTGGTAGAATACTGACCAGTGGATATAGAGACTGGACTGGTAGAATACTGACCAGTGGGAATAGAGACTGGACTGGTAGAATACTGACCAGTGGGAATAGAGACTGGACTGGTAGAATACTGACCAGTGGGAATAGAGACTGGTCTGGTAGAATACTGACCAGTGGGAATAGAGACTGGACTGTTAGAATACTGACCAGTGGGAATAGAGACTGGACTGGTAGAATACTGACCAGTGGATATAGAGACTGGACTGGTAGAATACTGACCAGTGGGAATAGAGACTGGACTGGTAGAATACTGACCAGTGGGAATAGAGACTGGACTGTTAGAATACTGACCAGTGGGAATAGAGACTGGACTGTTAGAATACTGACCAGTGGGAATAGAGACTGGACTGGTAGAATACTGACCAGTGGATATAGAGACTGGACTGTTAGAATACTGACCAGTGGGAATAGAGACTGGACTGGTAGAATACTGACCAGTGGGAATAGAGACTGGTCTGGTAGAATACTGACCAATAGGAATAGAGACTGGACTGGTAGAATACTGACCAGTGGATATAGAGACTGGACTGTTAGAATACTGACCAGTGGGAATAGAGACTGGACTGGTAGAATACTGACCAGTGGGAATAGAGACTGGACTGTTAGAATACTGACCAGTGGGAATAGAGACTGGACTGGTAGAATACTGACCAGTGGGAATAGAGACTGGACTGTTAGAATACTGACCAATAGGAATAGAGACTGGACTGGTAGAATACTGACCAGTGGGAATAGAGACTGGACTGGTAGAATACTGACCAGTGGGAATAGAGACTGGTCTGGTAGAATACTGACCAATAGGAATAGAGACTGGACTGGTAGAATACTGACCAGTGGATATAGAGACTGGACTGTTAGAATACTGACCAGTGGGAATAGAGACTGGACTGGTAGAATACTGACCAGTGGGAATAGAGACTGGACTGGTAGAATACTGACCAGTGGGAATAGAGACTGGACTGTTAGAATACTGACCAATGGGAATAGAGACTGGACTGGTAGAATACTGACCAGTGGGAATAGAGACTGGACTGGTAGAATACTGACCAGTGGGAATAGGGACTGGTAGAATACTGACCAGTGGGAATAGAGACTGGACTGGTAGAATACTGACCAGTGGGAATAGAGACTGGACTGTTAGAATACTGACCAGTGGATATAGAGACTGGACTGTTAGAATACTGACCAGTGGATATAGAGACTGGACTGGTAGAATACTGACCAGTGGGAATAGAGACTGGACTGATAGAATACTGACCAGTGGATATAGAGACTGGACTGGTAGAATACTGACCAGTGGGAATAGAGACTGGACTGGTAGAATACTGACCAGTGGGAATAGAGACTGGACTGGTAGAATACTGACCAGTGGGAATAGAGACTGGACTGGTAGAATACTGACCAGTGGGAATAGAGACTGGACTGGTAGAATACTGACCAGTGGGAATAGAGACTGGACTGTTAGAATACTGACCAGTGGGAATAGAGACTGGAAACATACTGTTAGAATACTGACCAGTGGGAATAGAGACTGGACTGTTAGAATACTGACCAGTGGGAATAGAGACTGGACTGGTAGAATACTGACCAGTGGATATAGAGACTGGACTGGTAGAATACTGACCAGTGGGAATAGAGACTGGACTGGTAGAATACTGACCAGTGGGAATAGAGACTGGACTGGTAGAATACTGACCAGTGGGAATAGAGACTGGACTGGTAGAATACTGACCAGTGGATATAGAGACTGGACTGGTAGAATACTGACCAGTGGGAATAGAGACTGGACTGGTAGAATACTGACCAGTGGGAATAGAGACTGGACTGGTAGAATACTGACCAGTGGGAATAGAGACTGGTCTGGTAGAATACTGACCAGTGGGAATAGAGACTGGACTGTTAGAATACTGACCAGTGGGAATAGAGACTGGACTGGTAGAATACTGACCAGTGGATATAGAGACTGGACTGGTAGAATACTGACCAGTGGGAATAGAGACTGGACTGGTAGAATACTGACCAGTGGGAATAGAGACTGGACTGTTAGAATACTGACCAGTGGGAATAGAGACTGGACTGTTAGAATACTGACCAGTGGGAATAGAGACTGGACTGGTAGAATACTGACCAGTGGATATAGAGACTGGACTGTTAGAATACTGACCAGTGGGAATAGAGACTGGACTGGTAGAATACTGACCAGTGGGAATAGAGACTGGTCTGGTAGAATACTGACCAATAGGAATAGAGACTGGACTGGTAGAATACTGACCAGTGGATATAGAGACTGGACTGTTAGAATACTGACCAGTGGGAATAGAGACTGGACTGGTAGAATACTGACCAGTGGGAATAGAGACTGGACTGTTAGAATACTGACCAGTGGGAATAGAGACTGGACTGGTAGAATACTGACCAGTGGGAATAGAGACTGGACTGTTAGAATACTGACCAATAGGAATAGAGACTGGACTGGTAGAATACTGACCAGTGGGAATAGAGACTGGACTGGTAGAATACTGACCAGTGGGAATAGAGACTGGTCTGGTAGAATACTGACCAATAGGAATAGAGACTGGACTGGTAGAATACTGACCAGTGGATATAGAGACTGGACTGGTAGAATACTGACCAGTGGGAATAGAGACTGGACTGGTAGAATACTGACCAGTGGAAATAGAGACTGGACTGGTAGAATACTGACCAGTGGGAATAGAGACTGGACTGTTAGAATACTGACCAGTGGGAATAGAGACTGGACTGGTAGAATACTGACCAGTGGGAATAGAGACTGGACTGGTAGAATACTGACCAGTGGGAATAGGGACTGGTAGAATACTGACCAGTGGGAATAGAGACTGGACTGGTAGAATACTGACCAGTGGGAATAGAGACTGGACTGTTAGAATACTGACCAGTGGATATAGAGACTGGACTGTTAGAATACTGACCAGTGGATATAGAGACTGGACTGGTAGAATACTGACCAGTGGGAATAGAGACTGGACTGTTAGAATACTGACCAGTGGATATAGAGACTGGACTGGTAGAATACTGACCAGTGGGAATAGAGACTGGACTGGTAGAATACTGACCAGTGGGAATAGAGACTGGACTGGTAGAATACTGACCAGTGGGAATAGAGACTGGACTGGTAGAATACTGACCAGTGGGAATAGAGACTGGACTGGTAGAATACTGACCAGTGGGAATAGAGACTGGACTGTTAGAATACTGACCAGTGGGAATAGAGACTGGAAACATACTGTTAGAATACTGACCAGTGGGAATAGAGACTGGACTGTTAGAATACTGACCAGTGGGAATAGAGACTGGACTGGTAGAATACTGACCAGTGGATATAGAGACTGGACTGGTAGAATACTGACCAGTGGGAATAGAGACTGGACTGGTAGAATACTGACCAGTGGGAATAGAGACTGGACTGGTAGAATACTGACCAGTGGGAATAGAGACTGGACTGGTAGAATACTGACCAGTGGATATAGAGACTGGACTGGTAGAATACTGACCAGTGGGAATAGAGACTGGACTGGTAGAATACTGACCAGTGGGAATAGAGACTGGACTGGTAGAATACTGACCAGTGGGAATAGAGACTGGTCTGGTAGAATACTGACCAGTGGGAATAGAGACTGGACTGTTAGAATACTGACCAGTGGGAATAGAGACTGGACTGGTAGAATACTGACCAGTGGATATAGAGACTGGACTGGTAGAATACTGACCAGTGGGAATAGAGACTGGACTGGTAGAATACTGACCAGTGGGAATAGAGACTGGACTGTTAGAATACTGACCAGTGGGAATAGAGACTGGACTGTTAGAATACTGACCAGTGGGAATAGAGACTGGACTGGTAGAATACTGACCAGTGGATATAGAGACTGGACTGTTAGAATACTGACCAGTGGGAATAGAGACTGGACTGGTAGAATACTGACCAGTGGGAATAGAGACTGGTCTGGTAGAATACTGACCAATAGGAATAGAGACTGGACTGGTAGAATACTGACCAGTGGATATAGAGACTGGACTGTTAGAATACTGACCAGTGGGAATAGAGACTGGACTGGTAGAATACTGACCAGTGGGAATAGAGACTGGACTGTTAGAATACTGACCAGTGGGAATAGAGACTGGACTGGTAGAATACTGACCAGTGGGAATAGAGACTGGACTGTTAGAATACTGACCAATAGGAATAGAGACTGGACTGGTAGGAATACTGACCAGTGGGAATAGAGACTGGACTGGTAGAATACTGACCAGTGGGAATAGAGACTGGTCTGGTAGAATACTGACCAATAGAATAGAGACTGGACTGGTAGAATACTGACCAGTGGATATAGAGACTGGACTGGTAGAATACTGACCAGTGGGAATAGAGACTGGACTGGTAGAATACTGACCAGTGGAAATAGAGACTGGACTGGTAGAATACTGACCAGTGGGAATAGAGACTGGACTGGTAGAATACTGACCAGTGGGAATAGAGACTGGACTGGTAGAATACTGACCAGTGGGAATAGAGACTGGACTGGTAGAATACTGACCAGTGGGAATAGGGACTGGTAGAATACTGACCAGTGGAATAGAGACTGGACTGGTAGAATACTGACCAGTGGGAATAGAGACTGGACTGTTAGAATACTGACCAGTGGATATAGAGACTGGACTGTTAGAATACTGACCAGTGGATATAGAGACTGGACTGGTAGAATACTGACCAGTGGGAATAGAGACTGGACTGTTAGAATACTGACCAGTGGATATAGAGACTGGACTGGTAGAATACTGACCAGTGGGAATAGAGACTGGACTGGTAGAATACTGACCAGTGGGAATAGAGACTGGACTGGTAGAATACTGACCAGTGGGAATAGAGACTGGACTGGTAGAATACTGACCAGTGGGAATAGAGACTGGACTGGTAGAATACTGACCAGTGGGAATAGAGACTGGACTGTTAGAATACTGACCAGTGGGAATAGAGACTGGAAACATACTGTTAGAATACTGACCAGTGGGAATAGAGACTGGACTGTTAGAATACTGACCAGTGGGAATAGAGACTGGACTGGTAGAATACTGACCAGTGGATATAGAGACTGGACTGGTAGAATACTGACCAGTGGGAATAGAGACTGGACTGGTAGAATACTGACCAGTGGGAATAGAGACTGGACTGGTAGAATACTGACCAGTGGATATAGAGACTGGACTGTTAGAATACTGACCAGTGGGAATAGAGACTGGACTGGTAGAATACTGACCAGTGGGAATAGAGACTGGACTGGTAGAATACTGACCAGTGGGAAATAGAGACTGGACTGGTAGAATACTGACCAGTGGGAATATAGACTGGACTGGTAGAATACTGACCAGTGGGAATAGAGACTGGACTGTTAGAATACTGACCAGTGGGAATAGAGACTGGACTGGTAGAATACTGACCAGTGGGAATAGAGACTGGACTGGTAGAATACTGACCAGTGGGAATAGGGACTGGTAGAATACTGACCAGTGGGAATAGAGACTGGACTGGTAGAATACTGACCAGTGGGAATAGAGACTGGACTGTTAGAATACTGACCAGTGGATATAGAGACTGGACTGTTAGAATACTGACCAGTGGATATAGAGACTGGACTGGTAGAATACTGACCAGTGGGAATAGAGACTGGACTGTTAGAATACTGACCAGTGGATATAGAGACTGGACTGGTAGAATACTGACCAGTGGGAATAGAGACTGGACTGGTAGAATACTGACCAGTGGGAATAGAGACTGGACTGGTAGAATACTGACCAGTGGGAATAGAGACTGGACTGGTAGAATACTGACCAGTGGGAATAGAGACTGGACTGGTAGAATACTGACCAGTGGGAATAGAGACTGGACTGTTAGAATACTGACCAGTGGGAATAGAGACTGGAAACATACTGTTAGAATACTGACCAGTGGGAATAGAGACTGGACTGTTAGAATACTGACCAGTGGGAATAGAGACTGGACTGGTAGAATACTGACCAGTGGATATAGAGACTGGACTGGTAGAATACTGACCAGTGGGAATAGAGACTGGACTGGTAGAATACTGACCAGTGGGAATAGAGACTGGACTGGTAGAATACTGACCAGTGGATATAGAGACTGGACTGTTAGAATACTGACCAGTGGAATAGAGACTGGACTGGTAGAATACTGACCAGTGGGAATAGAGACTGGACTGGTAGAATACTGACCAGTGGAAATAGAGACTGGACTGGTAGAATACTGACCAGTGGGAATATAGACTGGACTGGTAGAATACTGACCAGTGGGAATAGAGACTGGACTGTTAGAATACTGACCAGTGGATATAGAGACTGGACTGGTAGAATACTGACCAGTGGATATAGAGACTGGACTGTTAGAATACTGACCAGTGGGAATAGAGACTGGACTGGTAGAATACTGACCAGTGGGAATAGAGACTGGACTGTTAGAATACTGACCAGTGGGAATAGAGACTAGACTGGTAGAATACTGACCAGTGGATATAGAGACTGGACTGGTAGAATACTGACCAGTGGGAATAGAGACTGGACTGGTAGAATACTGACCAGTGGATATAGAGACTGGACTGGTAGAATACTGACCAGTGGGAATAGAGACTGGACTGTTAGAATACTGACCAGTGGAAATAGAGACTGGAAACATACTGTTAGAATACTGACCAGTGGGAATAGAGACTGGACTGTTAGAATACTGACCAGTGGGAATAGAGACTGGACTGTTAGAATACTGACCAGTGGGAATAGAGACTGGAAACATACTGTTAGAATACTGACCAGTGGGAATAGAGACTGGACTGTTAGAATACTGACCAGTGGGAATAGAGACTGGACTGGTAGAATACTGACCAGTGGATATAGAGACTGGACTGGTAGAATACTGACCAGTGGGAATAGAGACTGGACTGGTAGAATACTGACCAGTGGGAATAGAGACTGGACTGGTAGAATACTGACCAGTGGGAATAGAGACTGGACTGGTAGAATACTGACCAGTGGGAATAGAGACTGGACTGGTAGAATACTGACCAGTGGATATAGAGACTGGACTGTTAGAATACTGACCAGTGGGAATAGAGACTGGACTGGTAGAATACTGACCAGTGGGAATAGAGACTGGACTGGTAGAATACTGACCAGTGGGAATAGAGACTGGACTGGTAGAATACTGACCAGTGGGAATAGAGACTGGACTGGTAGAATACTGACCAGTGGGAATAGAGACTGGACTGTTAGAATACTGACCAGTGGGAATAGAGACTGGAAACATACTGTTAGAATACTGACCAGTGGGAATAGAGACTGGACTGTTAGAATACTGACCAGTGGGAATAGAGACTGGACTGGTAGAATACTGACCAGTGGATATAGAGACTGGACTGGTAGAATACTGACCAGTGGGAATAGAGACTGGACTGGTAGAATACTGACCAGTGGGAATAGAGACTGGACTGGTAGAATACTGACCAGTGGATATAGAGACTGGACTGTTAGAATACTGACCAGTGGGAATAGAGACTGGACTGGTAGAATACTGACCAGTGGGAATAGAGACTGGAAACATACTGTTAGAATACTGACCAGTGGGAATAGAGACTGGACTGTTAGAATACTGACCAGTGGGAATAGAGACTGGACTGGTAGAATACTGACCAGTGGATATAGAGACTGGACTGGTAGAATACTGACCAGTGGGAATAGAGACTGGACTGGTAGAATACTGACCAGTGGGAATAGAGACTGGACTGGTAGAATACTGACCAGTGGGAATAGAGACTGGACTGGTAGAATACTGACCAGTGGGAATAGAGACTGGACTGGTAGAATACTGACCAGTGGATATAGAGACTGGACTGTTAGAATACTGACCAGTGGGAATAGAGACTGGACTGGTAGAATACTGACCAGTGGGAATAGAGACTGGACTGGTAGAATACTGACCAGTGGGAATAGAGACTGGACTGGTAGAATACTGACCAGTGGGAATAGAGACTGGACTGGTAGAATACTGACCAGTGGGAATAGAGACTGGACTGTTAGAATACTGACCAGTGGGAATAGAGACTGGAAACATACTGTTAGAATACTGACCAGTGGGAATAGAGACTGGACTGTTAGAATACTGACCAGTGGGAATAGAGACTGGACTGGTAGAATACTGACCAGTGGATATAGAGACTGGACTGGTAGAATACTGACCAGTGGGAATAGAGACTGGACTGGTAGAATACTGACCAGTGGGAATAGAGACTGGACTGGTAGAATACTGACCAGTGGATATAGAGACTGGACTGTTAGAATACTGACCAGTGGGAATAGAGACTGGACTGGTAGAATACTGACCAGTGGGAATAGAGACTGGACTGGTAGAATACTGACCAGTGGAAATAGAGACTGGACTGGTAGAATACTGACCAGTGGGAATATAGACTGGACTGGTAGAATACTGACCAGTGGGAATAGAGACTGGACTGTTAGAATACTGACCAGTGGATATAGAGACTGGACTGGTAGAATACTGACCAGTGGATATAGAGACTGGACTGTTAGAATACTGACCAGTGGGAATAGAGACTGGACTGGTAGAATACTGACCAGTGGGAATAGAGACTGGACTGTTAGAATACTGACCAGTGGGAATAGAGACTAGACTGGTAGAATACTGACCAGTGGATATAGAGACTGGACTGGTAGAATACTGACCAGTGGGAATAGAGACTGGACTGGTAGAATACTGACCAGTGGATATAGAGACTGGACTGGTAGAATACTGACCAGTGGGAATAGAGACTGGACTGTTAGAATACTGACCAGTGGGAATAGAGACTGGAAACATACTGTTAGAATACTGACCAGTGGGAATAGAGACTGGACTGTTAGAATACTGACCAGTGGGAATAGAGACTGGACTGTTAGAATACTGACCAGTGGGAATAGAGACTGGAAACATACTGTTAGAATACTGACCAGTGGGAATAGAGACTGGACTGTTAGAATACTGACCAGTGGGAATAGAGACTGGACTGGTAGAATACTGACCAGTGGATATAGAGACTGGACTGTAGAATACTGACCAGTGGGAATAGAGACTGGACTGGTAGAATACTGACCAGTGGGAATAGAGACTGGACTGGTAGAATACTGACCAGTGGGAATAGAGACTGGACTGGTAGAATACTGACCAGTGGGAATAGAGACTGGACTGGTAGAATACTGACCAGTGGATATAGAGACTGGACTGTTAGAATACTGACCAGTGGGAATAGAGACTGGACTGGTAGAATACTGACCAGTGGGAATAGAGACTGGACTGGTAGAATACTGACCAGTGGGAATAGAGACTGGACTGGTAGAATACTGACCAGTGGGAATAGAGACTGGACTGGTAGAATACTGACCAGTGGGAATAGAGACTGGACTGGTAGAATACTGACCAGTGGATATAGAGACTGGACTGGTAGAATACTGACCAGTGGGAATAGAGACTGGACTGGTAGAATACTGACCAATAGGAATAGAGACTGGACTGGTAGAATACTGACCAGTGGGAATAGAGACTGGACTGTTAGAATACTGACCAGTGGGAATAGAGACTGGACTGGTAGAATACTGACCAGTGGGAATAGAGACTGGACTGGTAGAATACTGACCAATAGGAATAGAGACTGGACTGGTAGAATACTGACCAGTGAGAATAGAGACTGGACTGGTAGAATACTGACCAGTGGATATAGAGACTGGACTGGTAGAATACTGACCAGTGGGAATAGAGACTGGACTGGTAGAATACTGGCCAGTGGGAATAGAGACTGGACTGGTAGAATACTGACCAGTGGGAATAGAGACTGGACTGGTAGAATACTGACCAGTGGGAATAGAGACTAGACTGGTAGAATACTGACCAGTGGGAATAGAGACTGGACTGTTAGAATACTGACCAGTGGGAATAGAGACTGGACTGGTAGAATACTGACCAATAGGAATAGAGACTGGACTGGTAGAATACTGACCAGTGGGAATAGAGACTGGACTGTTAGAATACTGACCAGTGGGAATAGAGACTGGACTGGTAGAATACTGACCAGTGGGAATAGAGACTGGACTGGTAGAATACTGACCAGTGGGAATAGAGACTGGAAACATACTGTTAGAATACTGACCAGTGGGAATAGAGACTGGACTGGTAGAATACTGACCAGTGGATATAGAGACTGGACTGGTAGAATACTGACCAGTGGGAATAGAGACTGGACTGGTAGAATACTGACCAGTGGGAATAGAGACTGGACTGGTAGAATACTGACCAATAGGAATAGAGACTGGACTGGTAGAATACTGACCAGTGAGAATAGAGACTGGACTGGTAGAATACTGACCAGTGGATATAGAGACTGGACTGGTAGAATACTGACCAGTGGGAATAGAGACTGGACTGGTAGAATACTGGCCAGTGGGAATAGAGACTGGACTGGTAGAATACTGACCAGTGGGAATAGAGACTGGACTGGTAGAATACTGACCAGTGGGAATAGAGACTAGACTGGTAGAATACTGACCAGTGGGAATAGAGACTGGACTGTTAGAATACTGACCAGTGGGAATAGAGACTGGACTGGTAGAATACTGACCAATAGGAATAGAGACTGGACTGGTAGAATACTGACCAGTGGGAATAGAGACTGGACTGTTAGAATACTGACCAGTGGGAATAGAGACTGGACTGGTAGAATACTGACCAGTGGGAATAGAGACTGGACTGTTAGAATACTGACCAGTGGGAATAGAGACTGGACTGGTAGAATACTGACCAATAGGAATAGAGACTGGACTGGTAGAATACTGACCAGTGGATATAGAGACTGGACTGGTAGAATACTGACCAGTGGGAATAGAGACTAGACTGGTAGAATACTGACCAGTGGGAATAGAGACTGGACTGGTAGAATACTGACCAGTGGGAA
This sequence comes from Coregonus clupeaformis, assembly GCF_020615455.1. Taxonomy (NCBI): domain Eukaryota; kingdom Metazoa; phylum Chordata; class Actinopteri; order Salmoniformes; family Salmonidae; genus Coregonus; species Coregonus clupeaformis. Next base: position 3,896,974 of record NC_059199.1, on the reverse strand, counting down.
TAGAGACTGGACTGGTAGAATACTGACCAGTGGGAATAGAGACTGGACTGGTAGAATACTGACCAGTGGGAATAGAGACTGGACTGGTAGAATACTGACCAGTGGGAATAGAGACTGGACTGGTAGAATACTGACCAGTGGGAATAGAGACTGGACTGGTAGAATACTGACCAGTGGGAATAGAGACTGGACTGTTAGAATACTGACCAGTGGGAATAGAGACTGGTCTGTTCGAAAACTGACCAGTGGGAATAGAGACTGGACTGGTAGAATACTGACCAGTGGGAATAGAGACTGGACTGGTAGAATACTGACTGATTATGTTACAGAGAGGTGTGACAGAGTTTAAACTAATCTATACCTATCCAATCATCTCAAATATACACAGGTCAGGGATGTCCAACATAAAGCCCAACGTGTATGGATGAAGACCGTCCTCAAAATAAAATAACCGCCATAACCGTTAAAACGAACTTTTTTGTGTGTGTGGAATCAACAGCTAACTGAAGATGGGACGGCCGGGCATTCATGAGTCCTTTTCTACAGTAACATGGAATCTACAGTAACATGGACTCTACAGTAACATGGACTCTACAGTAACATGGACTCTACAGTAACATGGAATCTACAGTAACATGGAATCTACAGTAACATGGACTCTACAGTAACATGGACTCTACAGTAACATGGACTCTACAGTAACATGGAATCTACAGTAACATGGACTCTACAGTAACATGGACTCTACAGTAACATGGAATCTACAGTAACATGGACTCTACAGTAACATGGAATCTACAGTAACATGGACTCTACAGTAACATGGACTCTACAGTAACATGGACTCTACAGTAACATGGAATCTACAGTAACATGGAATCTACAGTAACATGGAATCTACAGTAACATGGAATCTACAGTAACATGGACTCTACAGTAACATGGAATCTACAGTAACATGGACTCTACAGTAACATGGAATCTACAGTAACATGGACTCTACAGTAACATGGACTCTACAGTAACATGGACTCTACAGTAACATGGAATCTACAGTAACATGGACTCTACAGTAACATGGACTCTACAGTAACATGGAATCTACAGTAACATGGACTCTACACTAACATGGAATCTACAGTAACATGGAATCTACAGTAACATGGACTCTACAGTAACATGGACTCTACAGTAACATGGACTCTACAGTAACATGGACTCTACAGTAACATGGAATCTACAGTAACATGGAATCTACAGTAACATGGACTCTACAGTAACATGGAATCTACAACGTGCAAGGTGTTGTGGCAAATGAGTCTTCAGTTGCCTAGGCAACACCCCCCCTCCCTGCAGTCAGGAGCGGAGGAGATCATGTTGACGTGACCGCGGCCATTTGGCTGACCAATAGTATCCAAAATTCCTAAAACTATCTTTTGCTAATTCTGACGGTAGGGAAATGTAAGACATTATCAGTGCGGCCGTCCGGACCTCGTTGAAGACCCAATCCGTCTCCCGGGTCAAACTGAGTTTGACACCCCTGGCCTATGTGCTAGGGGCTAGGGGCTAGGGGCTAGGGGTGGAATAGGGTGTGTGTGGCTGTGTTCTGATTCTCTACCCCTATCCTGAAGTGTGCACTCGTTCACTAACCCCTCATGGATTGGATTGGTGCAAGAACAGCTGGAGGGAGTTTCCACCAAATTCCTCACACCAGTCCATTCCTTTTGAATCCATGAGAGGGAGTGTACGACTGCAGACTTCAGGAGAAGCGTAGAGAATCTGAACTTAGAATCTGTGTGTGTGTGGACGTGTTTAACTATACTTGTGGGGACCAGAAGTCCCAGTATCCCTGGGACCAGAAGTCCCCACAAGTATACAGTGGGGGAAAAAAGTATTTAGTCAGCCACCAATTGTGCAAGTTCTCCCACTTAAAAAGATGAGAGAGGCCTGTAATTTTCATCATAGGTACACGTCAACTATGACAGACAAATTGAGGAAAAAAAATCCAGAAAATCACATTGTAGGATTTTTTATGAATTTATTTGCAAATAATGGTGGAAAATAAGTATTTGGTCACCTACAAACAAGCAAGATTTCTGGCTCTCACAGACCTGTAACTTCTTCTTTAAGAGGCTCCTCTGTCCTCCACTCATTACCTGTATTAATGGCACCTGTTTGAACTTGTTATCAGTATAAAAGACACCTGTCCACAACCTCAAACAGTCACACTCCAAACTCCACTATGGCCAAGACCAAAGAGCTGTCAAAGGACACCAGAAACAAAATTGTAGACCTGCACCAGGCTGGGAAGACTGAATCTGCAATAGGTAAGCAGCTTGGTTTGAAGAAATCAACTGTGGGAGCAATTATTAGGAAATGGAAGACATACAAGACCACTGATAATCTCCCTCGATCTGGGGCTCCACGCAAGATCTCACCCCGTGGGGTCAAAATGATCACAAGAACGGTGAGCAAAAATCCCAGAACCACACGGGGGGACCTAGTGAATGACCTGCAGAGAGCTGGGACCAAAGTAACAAAGCCTACCATCAGTAACACACTACGCCGCCAGGGACTCAAATCCTGCAGTGCAAGACGTGTCCCCTGCTTAAGCCAGTACATGTCCAGGCCCGTCTGAAGTTTGCTAGAGTGCATTTGGATGATCCAGAAGAGGATTGGGAGAATGTCATATGGTCAGATGAAACCAAAATAGAACTTTTTGGTAAAAACTCAACTCGTCGTGTTTGGAGGACAAAGAATGCTGAGTTGCATCCAAAGAACACAATTACCTACTGTGAAGCATGGGGGTGGAAACATCATGCTTTGGGGCTGTTTTTCTGCAAAGGGACCAGGACGACTGATCCGTGTAAAGGAAAGAATGAATGGGGCCATGTATCGTGAGATTTTGAGTGAAAACCTCCTTCCATCAGCAAGGGCATTGAAGATGAAACGTGGCTGGGTCTTTCAGCATGACAATGATCCCAAACACACCGCCCGGCAACGAAGGAGTGGCTTCGTATGAAGCATTTCAAAGGTCCTGGAGTGGCCTAGCCAGTCTCCAGATCTCCACCCCATAGAAAATCTTTGGAGGGAGTTGAAAGTCTGTGTTGCCCAGCGACAGCCCCAAAACATCTCTGCTCTAGAGGAGATCTGCATGGAGGAATGGGCCAAAATACCAGCAACAGTGTGTGAAAACCTTGTGAAGACTTACAGAAAACGTTTGACCTGTGTCATTGCCAACAAAGGGTATATAACAAAGTATTGAGAAACTTTTGTTATTGACCAAATACTTATTTTCCACCATAATTTGCAAATAAATTCATTAAAAATCCTACAATGTGATTTTCTGGAGGAAAAAAAATCTCATTTTGTCTGTCATAGTTGATGTGTACCTATGATGAAAATTACAGGCCTCTCTCATCTTTTTAAGTGGGAGAACATGCACAATTGGTGGCTGACTAAATACTTTTTTCCCCCACTGTAGTTAACCAAGAAAAATTTGACCACAAGGTCAAATGCTATTTCTAGGGGGTTTAGGGTTAAAGTTAGAATTAGTGTTAGGGTTAGAATTAAGGTTAGGGTACGGGTTAGGTTTAGGGTTAGGGAAAATAGGATGTTGAATGGGACTGAATTGTATGTCCCCACAAGGTTAGCTGCGAAAGACTGTGTGTGTGCTGTCTGTCTGTCTGTCTCCTACCTCTAGTTGTGTACTCCCAGCCTTCTTCTTCAGCTCGTCACACTTCCTGAACTTACAGATCTGATGACCTGTCTTCCTGTTCCTACAGGCTGAACACACCCCACAGTTAATCAGCCTTCTGCAGGGGGCACACACCCCACACCGCTTCCTCTTCCTCTTGGATGCTCCTGACCCCTGACCCCCAGAGGTCATCCCCGGGGAGGTCGAGGGGCAAGGGGAGGAGTTAGTCTGGTTGGCATGGTGGCCGTCCGATAACAGTTGGTTATGATTGGTCGCCATCTGGAAGTGGGAGGAGTCCGAAATGTTATTGTGCGACCCCATCGCCATGACGATGACCCCGGGCGGTAACCCCAACATTCCGGCGGGGAAGTTGGACACGTTGACCCCGTTAACTCCGCCTCCGTTGCCACTGCTGCTGCGATTCGATAGGCTGAGCATGTCCTGGTGGGCGTGGCCTTGTTTGGTCATGTGATTGGCGGCGGAATAGCAGGACTGGAAATGTGTATTCCCGTGGTGATTATGAGTTTCCTGTCCATGGGAGGAGGCGTGCTGTTTCCCCTCTCCGCCGCTGGTCCGGTAGGGCTGCATGTGCGTTGTCGAGGGCGACAGGTGTGTTGTGGGCGGCGCTAGGGGCGTGGCCTGATGCACGGGAGGTTTCCGCCCCCAAAGCATCGCCGCCGCGTTGACGTTCATATTCATGTTTATGTTGTCATGACAACCCCATGGCGTCATCCCGAGCCTGCCACCGGGGAATATAGGAGCGGTGATGTGGGCGAGCTTGGTCGACTGAGGGAAGTTCATGCTGTTAACGGCGTTCATATTCGCATTGGTTTTAGTGTAGAAGTTAGCGAAGGATCGGTAGCGCTCCATCTCAGCCGTGTAGCCCAGGACCGGAGTAAGACCACAACCGTCCATGGTGACCTCACCGCTCTGACCGTGGTGGTGGTGGTGACCGTGTGTGGTTGAGGTTGAGGAGAGGTTGTGACCGCTGGACCTGGTCAGACCGGACATGACCACACGGTGGGAACACGGTTGGAGTTCTGCAGTCTGGTCAGTCTGAAGGAGAGTTAAGCCACACTAACCACGGGGTCACGTTGCTGTCTGTAGAGGAGATGTAACCCTTTATGGTCTCATTTGATGACCCCTCTGGAGAGAGAGAGAAAATATATATTTTTAATATAGTGAATAACTTAACAACATACACACACAGAAAAAAAATATATGCCAGGATCGGTTTGGTCTAACTATATCCTCTAACCACTGGCTTAGTTTGGCCTAACTACAGTTGAAGTCGGAAGTTTACATACACTTAGGCTGGATTCATCAAAACACGTTTTTCATCTACTTCGTGCATGACACAAGTAATTTTTCCAACAATTGTTTACAGACAGATAATTTCACTTATAATTCACTGTATCACAATTCCAGTGAGTCAGAAGTTTACATACACTAAGTTGACTGTGCCTTTAAACAGCTTGGAAAATTCCAGAAAATGATGTCATGGCTTTAGAAGCTTCTGATAGGCTAATTGACATCATTTGAGTCAATTGGAGGTGTACCTGTGGATGTATTTCAAGGCCTATCTTCAAACTCAGTGCCTCTTTGCTTGACATCATGGGAAAATCAAAAGAAATCAGCCAAGACCTCAGAAAAATAATTGTAGACCTCCACAAGTCTGGTTCATCCTTGGGAGCAATTTCCAAACGCCTGAAGGTACCAGGTTCATCTGTATAAACAATAGTACGCAAGTATAAACACCATGGGACCACGCAGCCGTCATACCGCTCAGGAAGGAGACGCGTTCTGTCTCCTAGAGATGAACGTACTTTGTAGCGAAAAATGCAAATCAATCCCAGAACAACAGCAAAGGACCTTGTGAAGATGCTGGAGGAAACAGGTACAAAAGTATCTATATCCACAGTAAAACGAGTCCTATATCGACATAACCTGAAAGGCCGCTCAGCAAGGAAGAAGCCACTGCTCCAAAACCGCCATAAAAAAGGCAGACTACGGTTTGTAACTGCACATGGGGACAAAGATCGTACTTTTTGGAGAAATGTCCTCTGGTCTGATGAAACAAAAATAGAAGTGTTTGGCCATAATGTATATTTGTAAACAACAGCTGGTGCACAAAATCATATACTCAGGAAGTCTCGAGGTTTTGCTCACCTGAGGTAGAGTATCTTATGATAAGCTGTAGACCACACTATTTACCAAGAGAGTTTTCATCTATATTTTTCATAGCTGTCTATTTACCACCACAAACCAATGATGGCATTAAGATTGCACTCAATGAGCTGTATAAGGCCATAACTAAACAGGAAAACGCTCATCCAGAGGCAGCGCTCCTAGTGGCCGGGGACTTTAATGCAGGGAAACTTAAATCAGTTCTACCTAATTTCTACCAGCATGTTAAATGTGCAACCAGAGGAAAAAACACTTCTAGACCACCTTTACTCCACACACAGAGACGCATACAAAGCTCTCCCTCCATTTGGCAAATCTGACCACAATTATATCCTCCTGATTCCTGCTTATAAGCAAAAACTAAAGCAGGAAGCACCAGTGACTCGGTTAATAAAAAAGTGGTCAGATGACGCAGATGCTAAGCTACAGGACTGTTTTGCTAGCACAGACTGGAACATGTTCCGGGATTCTTCAGATGGCATTGAGGAGTACACCACATCAGTCACTGGCTTCATAAATAAGTGCATCGATGACATCGTCCCCACAGTGACCGTACGTACATACCCCAACCAGAAGCCATGGATTACAGGCAACATCCGCACTGAGCTAAAGGGTAGAGCTTCCGCTTTCAAAGAGCGGGACTCTAATCTGGACGCTTATAAGAAATCCTGCTATGCCCTCCGACGAACCATCAAACAGGCAAAGAGTCAATACAGGACTAAGATTGAATCATACTACACAGGCTCTGATGCTCATCGGATGTGGCAGGGCTTGAAAACTATTACAGACTACAAAGGGAAGCACAGCCGCGAGCTGCCCAGTGACACAAGCCTACCAGACGAGCTAAATCACTTCTATGCTCGCTTCGAGGCAAGCAACAATGAAGCATGCATGAGAGCACCAGCTGTTCCGGATGACTATGTGATCAAGCTCTCCATAGCCGATGTGAGTAAGACTTTTAAGCAGGTCAACATTCACAAGGCCGCAGGGCCAGACGGATTACCAGGACGTGTATTCCGAGCATGTGCTGACCAACTGGCAAGTGTCTTCACTGACATTTTGACATTTTCCCGGAACATGTTCCAGTCTTAAGGACAACAAAGTCAAGGTATTGGAGTGGCCATCACAAAGCCCTGACCTCAATCCTATAGAAAATGTGTGGGCAGAACTGAAAAAGAATGTGCGAGCAAGGAGGCCTACAAACCTGACTCAGTTACACCAGCTCTGTCAGTAGGAATGGGCCAAAATTCACCCAACTTATTGTGGGAAGCTTGTGGAAGGCTACCCGAAACGTTTGACAATGCTACCAAATACTAATTGAGTGTATGTAAACTTCTGACACACTGGGAATGTGATGAAAGAAATAAAAGCTGAAATAAATCATTCTCTCTACTATTATTCGGACATTTCACATTCTTAAAATAAAGTGGTGATCCTAACTGACCTAAGACAGGGAATTTTTACTAGGATTAAATGTCAGGAATTGTGAAAAACTGAGTTTAAATGTGTTTGGCGTATGTAAACATTCTACTTCAACTGTATATCCTCTCCATCTCTCTGTCACAAGCTTAGCAGTGGTGGGAAAAGTACCCAATTATCATACTTCAGTAAAAGTAAAGATACCTTAATAGAAAATGACTCAAGTAAAAGTGAAAGTCACCCAGTAAAATACTACTTGAGTAAAAGTCTAAAAGTATTTGATTTTAAATATACTTACGTATCAAAATTAAATGAAATTGCTAAAATATACTTAAGTATCAAAAGTAAAAGTATAAATCATTTCACATTCCTTATATTAAGCAAACCAGATGGCACGATTTTCTTGTTTTATTATTTTACTGATAGCCAGGGGCACACTCCAACACTCAGACATAATTTACAAACGAAGCATTTGTGTTCAGTGAATCTGCCAGATCAGAGGCAGTAAGGATGACCAGGGATGTTCCCTTGATAAGTGCATGAATTGGACCAGTTTCCTGTCCTGCTAAGCATTCAAAATGTAACGAATACTTTTGGGAGTCTGGGAAAATGTATGGAGTAAAAAGTACATTATTTCCCTAAGGAATGTACTGAAGTAAAAGTTGTCAAAAAAATATAAATAGTAAAGTGAAGTACAGAAACCCCCAAAAACAACTTATAATAATAATAAGACATTTAGCAGACGCTTTTATCCAAAGCGACTTAAAGTCATGCGTGCATATTTTTTTTGGGTGGTCCTGGGGATCGAACCCACTACCCTGGCGTTACAAGCGCCGTACTCTACCAGCTGAGCTACAGAGGACCACAGCTTAAGTAGTACTTTAAATACTTTTACTTAAGTACTTTAAACCACTGCTAGGTTTCCATCCAATTGGCGACAGATTTTCATGCAAATATTCTAAAATCCGCATAAATAAAATTTTCCCACCGGTGGTGTTTCCACCAAACTGACTTGATGAAGTAATGTGCACAAAATGTACGCTCTTTTCAATGTCCAATGTGTTTCGATTACATTTTCAACTCTACCGATAGTTTTGTCACAAACTGTTGCGTTAAATAGCAAATGTGCCTACTCTGGTCTTGGCATGTGCTCTCTAGCCGACAGATTGCAGATACAGTGTGGGTAAACTAGTCTACATGATGAGATTATTATGGATAAGAGCGAGAATATTTGTATTCGTCAAATGGCAGTCAAGCATCGATCATCATGTCACCAGAATAAGACCCTCTATCAGTGGCGGCTCCTGAAAAAATTCTCAGGGGGGGCAATTTTTCTGATGATTTAGGTGACCTACACACATTTTAAAAAAGATATGTCCAGCAACAACATGAAGACAGGGGCAGCATATAAGTCAATACTGATATACACATTACTTGCTTCAAAAAGGCCTCATGGTTGAATTGGAAATATGTGCACCTGAGCAAGCAGGAGCTTTTGATAGAGGCTACTGAAAACATTGATGCAAGTTATTGGTAATAAGAAATTTTTATAGACTTCCATATTCTGCCCTCTTGTATAGATTTGTGAAAATGAACAGTGATAGACATTTTGCCTGAAAACAGAATTTGAAAATAATTTCTAGAAAAGGTAAACACAGCTATCTGTATGGCTTTGTAAATATGAACAACCATATTCTGGCCAATTGTATAGATTTGTAAAAAAAATTGTTTACTTTTTTAAATGAAAAATAACTATTTTAAACAACATCAACTGTGAACTGATTTGGGCGTGTGTGTGTTAAAGAGACAGACAGGGAGGGACAAAGAGAGAGAGAGGCTACATTACTTGTACTGAAACTGTTCTCTTCTCTCTTTCAATGCAGCAAAGCGGTCAATGACTTTCTCATTGAAATCAGGCATGCTGAGGACTAGTTTACTAGTTACTTTTTAGCTTGCTGCATGATCAAATTCAGCTGATGCGCATAGCAATGCACGTAATGGCCTTTCTTGAAATGCTCACGCACCTTTTGCCTTCTCTCGCCTCATCACACTGGCTCCATCGTAAGCTTGCGCAATGAGTTTGACTTTCACGTCGTCGGCAAAAAGACCGTTCAGTCTCTCCAAAAGCACACTGGCGATTGAGACTGAGGTTGATTCCGAGATGGTAAGGAACTCAAAAAGCGCTCCTGCACTTTGTGGTTGTCTCTTTGATGTGAACTTCTTTCAAAGAGACAATCGAAAGTTGCACTGAACGCTATAGCCATCTTGATAGTAGTACGTGAATTGATTGATGCTGCTACCCGCTCTTTTCTTAGTTACGTTCATGGTTACGTTACGTATGACGAAAGCGCGTAAGTGCAAGCCCTCAGAAACCCATAGAGATTGTATTGAAAGCTCTGAAATTTGAAAAAATAGATTTTACATGGGAGTCTATGACAGACTTCTGGGCGATTTTCAACCTGACTGAAATCGCCCCAAAAGGGGGGCATTTGAAGCACGACTTTAGCCTGATTGGACATTTAGTGGCAGTGTGGCACTGTGGCAGATCAGACGTCTAGATTACAACACTGATAACTACTGTTGCCGTGATATAATTGATTAGAAAAAAAATCCCTTCCTTTTCCCGTTTGGCAGTGCGTCGCCCATATCGCCCTATTGAACACACCGCCCCTGCTCTACTCTCTAAACAGCACCTACCCTCTACTCTCTAAACAGCACCTACCCCCTACTCTCTAAACAGCACCTACCCTCTACTCTCTAAACAGCACCTACCCTCTACTCTCTAAACAGCACCTACCCCCTACTCTCTAAACAGCACCTACCCTCTACTCTCTAAACAGCACCTACCCTCTACTCTCTAAACAGCACCTACCCTCTACCCTCTACTCTCTAAACAGCACCTACCCCCTTCTCTCTAAACAGCACCTACCCCTTCTCTCTAAACAGCACCTACCCTCTACTCTCTAAACAGCACCTAACCCCTACTCTCTAAACAGCACCTACCCCCTACTCTCTAAACAGCACCTACCCTCTACTCTCTAAACAGCACCTACCCCCTACTCTCTAAACAGCACCTACCCCCTACTCACTAAAAAGCACCTACCCCCTACACTCTAAACAGCACCTACCCTCTACTCTCTAAACAGCACCTACCCCTACTCTCTAAACAGCACCTACCCCCTACTCTCTAAACAGCACCTACCCTCTACTCTCTAAACATCACCTACCCTCTACTCTCTAAACAGCACCTACCCCCTACTCTCTAAACAGCACCTACCCTCTACTCTCTAAACAGCACCTACTCTCTAAACAGCACCTACCCTCTACTCTCTAAACAGCACCTACCCCTTACTCTCTAAACAGCACCTACCCTCTACTCTCTAAACAGCACCTACCCTCTACTCTCTAAACAGCACCTACCCTCTACTCTCTAAACAGCACCTACCCCCTACTCTCTAAACAGCACCTACCCCTACTCTCTAAACAGCACCTACCCTCTACTCTCTAAACAGCACCTACCCTCTACTTTCTAAACAGCACCTACCCTCTACTCTCTAAACAGCACCTACCCTCTACTCTCTAAACAGCACCTACCCTCTACTCTCTAAACAGCACCTACCCTCTACTCTCTAAACAGCACCTACCCTCTACTCTCTAAACAGCACCTACCCTCTACTCTCTAAACAGCACCTACCCCCTTCTCTCTAAACAGCACCTACCCCCTACTCTCTAAACAGCACCTACCCCCTACTCTCTAAACAGCACCTACCCTCTACTCTCTAAACAGCACCTACCCCCTTCTCTCTAAACAGCACCTACCCCCTTCTCTCTAAACAGCACCTACCCCTACTCTCTAAACAGCACCTACCCTCTACTCTCTAAACAGCACCTACCATCTACTCTCTAAACAGCACCTACCCTCTACTCTCTAAACAGCACCTACCCCCTTCTCTCTAAACAGCACCTACCCCCTACTCTCTAAACAGCACCTACCCTCTACTCTCTAAACAGCACCTACCCCCTTCTCTCTAAACAGCACCTACCCCCTTCTCTCTAAACAGCACCTATCCCCTACTCTCTAAACAGCACCTATCCTCTACTCTCTAAACAGCACCTACCCCCTACTCTCTAAACAGCACCTACCCTCTACTCTCTAAACAGCACCTACCCCCTACTCTCTAAACAGCACCTACCCTCTACTCTCTAAACAGCACCTACCCCCTTCTCTCTAAACAGCACCTACCCCCTTCTATCTAAACAGCACCTACCCCCTACTCTCTAAACAGCACCTGCCCTCTACTCTCTAAACAGCACCTACCCTCTACTCTCTAAACAGCACCTACCCTCTACTCTCTAAACAGCACCTACCCTCTACTCTCTAAACAGCACCTACCCCTTCTCTCTAAACAGCACCTACCCCCTACTCTCTAAACAGCACCTACCCCCTACTCTCTAAACAGCACCTACCCTCTACTCTCTAAACAGCACCTACCCCCTTCTCTCTAAACAGCACCTACCCCTTCTCTCTAAACAGCACCTACCCCCTACTCTCTAAACAGCACCTACCCCCTACTCTCTAAACAGCACCTACCCTCTACTCTCTAAACAGCACCTACCATCTACTCTCTAAACAGCACCTACCCTCTACTCTCTAAACAGCACCTACCCCCTACTCTCTAAACAGCACCTACCCTCTACTCTCTAAACAGCACCTACCCTCTACTCTCTAAACAGCACCTACCCCCTACTCTCTAAACAGCACCTACCCTCTACTCTCTAAACAGCACCTACCCTCTACTCTCTAAACAGCACCTACCCCCTTCTCTCTAAACAGCACCTACCCCCTTCTCTCTAAACAGCACCTACCCTCTACTCTCTAAACAGCACCTACCCCCTACACTCTAAACAGCACCTACCCTCTACTCTCTAAACAGCACCTACCCCCTACTCTCTAAACAGCACCTACCCTCTACTCTCTAAACAGCACCTACCCTCTACTCTCTAAACAGCACCTACCCTCTACTCTCTAAACAGCACCTAACCTCTACTCTCTAAACAGCACCTACCCTCTACTCTCTAAACAGCACCTACCCCCTACTCTCTAAACAGCACCTACCCTCTACTCTCTAAACAGCACCTACCCTCTACTCTCTAAACAGCACCTACCCTCTACTCTCTAAACAGCACCTACCCTCTACTCTCTAAACAGCACCTACCCCCTACTCTCTAAACAGCACCTACCCTCTACTCTCTAAACAGCACCTACCCTCTACTCTCTAAACAGCACCTACCCTCTACTCTCTAAACAGCACCTACCCTCTACTCTCTAAACAGCACCTGCCCCCTACTCTCTAAACAGCACCTACCCTCTACTCTCTAAACAGCACCTACCCTCTACTCTCTAAACAGCACCTACCCCTACTCTCTAAACAGCACCTACCCTCTACTCTCTAAACAGCGCCTACCCTCTACTCTCTAAACAGCACCTACCCTCTACTCTCTAAACAGCACCTACCCTCTACTCTCTAAACAGCACCTACCCCCTACTCTCTAAACAGCACATACCCCCTACTCTCTAAACAGCACCTTCCCCCTTCTCTCTAAACAGCACCTACCCCCTTCTCTCTAAACAGCACCTACCCCCTACTCTCTAAACAGCACCTACCCCCTACTCTCTAAACAGCACCTACCCCCTTCTCTCTAAACAGCACCTACCCCCTTCTCTCTAAACAGCACCTACCCCCTTCTCTCTAAACAGCACCTACCCCCTTCTCTCTAAACAGCACCTACCCTCTACTCTCTAAACAGCACCTACCCCCTTCTCTTTAAACAGCACCTACCCTCTACTCTCTAAACAGCACCTACCCTCTATATGTATTGGAAAGGAGCATCAAGCTCATCACCGTGCACTTTCACCACCCTGTGAAGTTCATCATAACTTATTTCATCTGTAGCTTAATAAACTGCACGGTTTCCCGAGTCGGAGTGGGAGGACCACACACCATGTCATCGAGTGACTCCAAGTTTACTGCATAGAGACATTTCCACGCCATTTTGTGTATAATTGATTTTACCGACACAAAAAGATCCCTGTAGCTCAGCTGGTAGAGCACGGCGCTTGTAACGCCAAGGTAGTGGGTTCGATCCCCGGGACCACCCATACACAAAAATGTATGCACGCATGACTGTAAGTCGCTTTGGATAAAAGCGTCTGCTAAATGGCATATTATTTATTTTTATTATTTATCCCACCATGTCGAACAAACAAATGATCTGTTGGCATTTATAAAAAATGTACCGAAAGTTCCTGTTTCCATCACAGCTGTCATGATTTTCTTTTCTAGGTTATGACTTAACTCACATCAAAACTGGATGGAAACATGGTTATAGAGAGCAATGGTAATGGCTTGTTGGTTCGTTGGACGAAGCCAATGGGGAAATGAAATGGGGGTTTTGGAGGGTTGTTGGATAAAGGTAAACAATAAGGTCTGTGGTAAACACAGGCTTAGGAGTGGTCTGTGGTAAACACAGGCTTCGGAGTGGTCTGTGGTAAACACAGGCTTCGGAGATCTTATACGTTTTGTTCTATGAGATAATCTTCATCAGCTAAGATAACTTCTTGTGAATTTTGAAGCATTTATGTAATCAAAGCAAGCCCATAAAGCACATAAAGGCTTGATAATTCATAAAGGTCATGTTAACTGACTGATATTATCTCTGATATATATTATTACCTATTCTCTCTCTCCTATTCTCTCTCTCCTATTCTCTCTCTCCTATTCTCTCTCTCCTATTCTCTCTCTCCTATTCTCTCTCTCCTATTCTCTCTCTCCTCCTATTCTCTCTCTCCTATTCTCTCTCTCTCCTATTCTCTCTCTCTCCTATTCTCTCTCTCCTATTCTCTCTCTCCTATTCTCTCTCTCCTATTCTCTCTCTCCTATTCTCTCTCTCCTATTCTCTCTCTCCTATTCTCTCTCTCCGCTCATCTTCCTTTTTTCTGTTCCTCCTGACCTCCAAAAAGTAGTTTTCTTCCCAACCCATCTCTCTTAGGGTCTCTTGTTTCAGTACTATCTCACTGTCCTCTACCTCCCCCTCTCTCCCTCTCTACCTTCCCCTCTCTCTCCTCCTCTCTTCCTACCCCTCTCTCTCCTCCTCTCTTCCTCCCCCTCTCTCTCCTCCTCTCTTCCCTCCCCCTCTCTCTCCTCCTCTCTTCCTCCCCCTCTCTCTCCTCTCCCTCCCCCTCTCTCTCCTCCTTTCTTCCTCCCCCTCTCTCCTCCTCTCTTCCTCCCCCTCTCTCTCCTCCTCTCTTCCTCCCCCTCTCTCTCCTCCCCCTCTTCCTCCCCCCTCTCTCTCCTCCTCTCTTCCTCCCCCTCTCTCCTCCTCTCTCCCTCCCCCTCTCTCTCCTCTCCCTCCCCCTCTCTCTCCCTCTCAATTCAATTCAATTTAAGGGCTTTATCCTGTCTCTCCCCCTCAGCCTCCCCCTCTCTTCTGTACCTCCCCCTCTCTCTCCCTCTGTCTAATGGACAAATCTGATATGTTACAGTAATGTTCTCCTCACAACACTCAAATGACACCCCCTGCACCCAAGCCCAGAGTGTCTGTGTGTGTGTGTGTTTAGGATCAATATTTTATGTAATCATCAGTGACAAACCCTGAAGGTGTGTCCATGCATCCCCCTAAATTGTATTAAAATAAAATAGTAGTAGCACCAACCTTATAATCAATCTTATATTAAATCCATATGACACTGTGTGTGTGTGTGTGGCCCGTTGCCCCCAGGGCTATAGCTAATTATCCTCTGTGTCTATCTGGTCAGACAGCAGGCGGCGCAAGCGGCGGAAGGTCACCGACCGTGGAAATTGAACCTCCCCGCGAGCAAACCGCCCTCTCTCTCTCTTTCTCTCTCTCTCTCCTGTAGGCCTACATCACCGTAAATTAAGGCAGCATGCAGCACCGTAAAGGAAGGCAGCAGCTAACGGATGCAGCGGGAGAAAGAAGATGGATGCCGTCACCTACTCACCGACTCCCGGAGGGGAGAGGAGGCGGGAAGCGCGAGCACCCACGGTGGAGCATGTCCGTCTCTGTCTGGCGGATAGGGAGAGGAGGAAGGAGGGGGCACCGACACACTGATCTGCCTCCCCTCAGTAAACGTTACCCGTGGGGTTAAAAACTAAACGGCGGAAACGGGTAAAAGTCTGGAGCAGGTTATGGCAACATGGCGACCCGTGGGGCTAGCGGGAAGAAGGAGGATAATAATGAATGATGGCGGAAGGAGGGAGGGCAGACTGATAAGGGGAGCGCTGTGCCTGTGTGCGTCCTCAAAGACACGCAGTGGGAGGGGAGGGGAGAGTGGGATGAGGAGGGGAGGGAGGTGTTATTGTGTGGGTGAGGAGAGTGTTCGTTTCTGCTCCCCCCAGTGTGTCTGTCTGTCGCTGCGTGCGGCTGATTGGAGTGTGGCGAGTTGAGGAACAGAAGAACCCCTGCCGATCATTGGCTAAATACTTACTACATTTATTTGCACACATAAGATGACATTTGAAATGTCTTTATTCTTTTGGAACTTTTGTGAGTGTAATGTTTACTGTTCATTTTGATTGTTTATTTCACATTTGTTTATTTCACATTTGTTTATGATCTATTTCACTTGCTTTGGCAATGTTAACATATGTTTCCCATGCCAATAAAGTCCATGAATTGAAATTGAAAAATTGAAATGGTGGGAGGGAGAGAGAGAGAGATGGAGGAAGGGAGGGAGGGAGAAAGAGAGATAGGTAGATGGAGAGAGAAGGGAGAGACAGAGGGAAAGCTGTGAGAAGAGAAAGAAGGGGGGAGATTTCAACATGTTGATCTCTTGGAACTGGACTTGTTCATGACCACAGCAGCTTCCAGTCTAATGCCTGAACAGTACAACACTGCCCCTGTGGTAGAATGTGTTCATTACCGCCCGTAGTTCTACAGCATGGGCAAAGCCAGTCGCTCCATGAGTCCTCATCAACCTGCAGGCTACTAGACTAGGCATTTATATACAGTCTGCCATTTAGCAGACACTTGTATCTCAAACAACTTGGTGTGATTGCATATATTATATACAAACAAATAAATAAAAGCACACAGGACCAACTGAGCCACACAGCACCTACCCTCTACTCTCTAAACAGCACCTACCCTCTACTCTCTAAACAGCACCTACCCTCTACTCTCTAAACAGCACCTACCCTCTACTCTCTAAACAGCACCTACCCTCTACTCTCTAAACCGCACCTACCCTCTACTTTCTAAACAGCACCTACCCTCTACTCTCTAAACAGCACCTACCCTCTACTCTCTAAACAGCACCTACCCTTTAAACAGCACCTACCCTCTACTCTCTAAACAGCACCTACCCTCTACTCTCTAAACAGCACCTACCCTTTAAACAGCACCTACCCTCTACTCTCTAAACAGCACCTACCCTCTACTCTCTAAACAGCACCTACCCTTTAAACAACACCTACCCTCTACTCTCTAAACAGCACCTACCATCTACTCTCTAAACAGCACCTACCCTCTACTCTCTAAACAGCACCTACCCTCTACTCTCTAAACAGCACATACCCTTTAAACAGCACCTACACTCTACTCTCTAAACAGCACCTACCCTCTACTCTCTAAACAGCACCTACCCTTTAAACAGCACCTTCCCTCTACTCTCTAAACAGCACCTACCCTCTACTCTCTAAACAGCACCTACACTCTACTCTCTAAACAGCACCTACTCTCTAAACAGCACCTACCCTCTACTCTCTAAACAGCACCTACCCTCTACTCTCTAAACAGCACCTACCCTCTAAACAGCACCTACCCTCTATACAGCACCTATCCTCTACTCTCTAAACAGCACCTACTCTCTAAACAGCACCTACCCTCTACTCTCTAAACAGCACCTACCCTCTACTCTCTAAACAGCACCTACTCTCTACTCTCTAAACAGCACCTACCCTCTACTCTCTAAACATCACCCACCCTCTAAACAGCACCTACCCTCTACTCACTAAACAGCACCTACTCTCTAAACAGCACCTACTCTCTAAACAGCACCTACCCTCTACTCTCTAAACAGCACCTACCCTCTACTCTCTAAACAGCACCTACCCTCTACTCTCTAAACAGCACCTACCCTCTACTCTCTAAACAGCACCTACCCTCTACTCTCTAAACAGCACCTACAGTGGGGAAAAAAAGTATTTAGTCAGCCACCAATTGTGCAAGTTCTCCCACTTAAAAAGATGAGAGAGGCCTGTAATTTTCCATCATAGGTACACGTCAACTATGACAGACAAATTGAGAAAAAAAATCCAGAAAATCCCATTGTAGGATTTTTAATGAATTTATTTGCAAATTATGGTGGAAAATAAGTATTTGGTCACCTACAAACAAGCAAGATTTCTGGCTCTCACAGACCTGTAACTTCTTCTTTAAGAGGCTCCTCTGTCCTCCACTCGTTACCTGTATTAATGGCACCTGTTTGAACTTGTTATCAGTATAAAAGACACCTGTCCACAACCTCAAACAGTCACACTCCAAACTCCACAATGGCCAAGACCAAAGAGCTGTCAAAGGACACCAAAAACAAAATTGTAGACCTGCACCAGGCTGGGAAGACTGAATCTGCAATAGGTAAGCAGCTTGGTTTGAAGAAATCAACTGTGGGAGCAATTATTAGGAAATGGAAGACATACAAGACCACTGATAATCTCCCTCGATCTGGGGCTCCACGCAACATCTCACCCCGTGGGGTCAAAATGATCACAAGAACGGTGAGCAAAAATCCCAGAACCACACGGGGGACCTAGTGAATGACCTGCAGAGAGCTGGGACCAAAGTAACAAATCCTACCATCAGTAACACACTACGCCGCCAGGGACTCAAATCCTGCAGTGCGAGACGTGTCCCCCTGCTTAAGCCAGTACATGTCCAGGCCCGTCTGAAGTGCATTTGGATGATCCAGAAGAGGATTGGGAGAATGTCATACGGTCAGATGAAACCAAAATATAACTTTTTGGTAAAAACTCAACTCGTCATGTTTGGAGGACAAAGAATGCTGAGTTGCATCCAAAGAACACCATACCTACTGTGAAGCATGGGGTTGGAAACATCATGCTTTGGGGCTGTTTTTCTGCAAAGGGACCAGGACGACTAATCCGTGTAAAGGAAAGAATGAATGGAGCCATGTATCGTGAGATTTTGAGTGAAATCCTCCTTCCATCAGCAAGGGCATTGAAGATGAAACGTGGCTGGGTCTTTCAGCATGACAATGATCCCAAACACACCGCCCGGGCAACGAAGGAGTGGCTTCGTAAGAAGCATTTCAAGGTCCTGGAGTGGCCTAGCCAGTCTCCAGATCTCAACCCCATAGAAAATCTTTGGAGGGAGTTGAAAGTCTGTGTTGCCCAGCGACAGCCCCAAAACATCACTGCTCTAGAGGAGATCTGCATGGAGGAATGGGCCAAAATACCAGCAACAGTGTATGAAAACCTTGTGAAGACTTACAGAAAACGTTTGACCTGTGTCATTGCCAACAAAGGGTATATAACAAAGTATTGAGAAACTTTTGTTATTGACCAAATACTTATTTTCCACCATCATATGCCAATAAATTCATAAAAAATCCTACAATGTGATTTTCTGGAATTTTTTTCTCATTTTGTCTGTCATAGTTGACGTGTACCTATGATGAAAATTACAGGCCTCTCTCATCTTTTTAAAGTGGGAGAACTTGCACAATTGGTGGCTGACTAAATACTTTTTTTCCCCACTGTACCCTCTACTCTCTAAACATCACCTACCCTCTACTCTCTAAACAGCACCTACCCTCTACTCTCTAAACAGCAACTACCCTCTACTCTCTAAACAGCACCTACCCCCTACTCTCTAAACAGCACCTACTCTCTAAACAGCACCTACCCTCTACTCTCTAAACAGCACCCACTCTCTAAACAGCACCTACCCTCTACTCTCTAAACAGCACCTACCCTCTAAACAGCACAACCCCTATTCTCTAAACAGCAAATCCTCTACTCTCTAAACAGCACCTACCCTCTACTCTCTAAACAGCACCTACCCTCTACTCTCTAAACAGCACCTACTCTCTACTCTCTAAACAGCACCTACCCTCTACTATCTAAACAGCACCCACCCTCTAAACAGCACCTACCCTCTACTCTCTAAACAGCACCTACTCTCTAAACAGCACCTACCCTCTACTCTCTAAACAGCACCTACCCTCTACTCTCTAAACAGCACCTACCCTCTACTCTCTAAACAGCACCTACCATCTACTCTCTAAACAGCACCTACCCTCTACTCTCTAAACAGCACCTACCCTCTACTCTCTAAACAGCACCTACCCTTTAAACAGCACCTACCCTCTACTCTCTAAACAGCACCTACCCTCTACTCTCTAAACAGCACCTACCCTTTAAACAGCACCTACCCTCTACTCTCTAAACAGCACCTACCCTCTACTCTCTAAACAGCACCTACCCTTTAAACAACACCTACCCTCTACTCTCTAAACAGCACCTACCATCTACTCTCTAAACAGCACCTACCCTCTACTCTCTAAACAGCACCTACCCTCTACTCTCTAAACAGCACATACCCTTTAAACAGCACCTACACTCTACTCTCTAAACAGCACCTACCCTCTACTCTCTAAACAGCACCTACCCTTAAACAGCACCTTCCTCTACTCTCTAAACAGCACCTACCCTCTACTCTCTAAACAGCACCTACACTCTACTCTCTAAACAGCACCTACTCTCTAAACAGCACCTACCCTCTACTCTCTAAACAGCACCTACCCTCTACTCTCTAAACAGCACCTACCCTCTAAACAGCACCTACCCTCTAACAGCACCTATCCTCTACTCTCTAAACAGCACCTACTCTCTAAACAGCACCTACCCTCTACTCTCTAAACAGCACCTACCCTCTACTCTCTAAACAGCACCTACTCTCTACTCTCTAAACAGCACCTACCCTCTACTCTCTAAACATCACCCACCCTCTAAACAGCACCTACCCTCTACTCACTAAACAGCACCTACTCTCTAAACAGCACCTACTCTCTAAACAGCACCTACCCTCTACTCTCTAAACAGCACCTACCCTCTACTCTCTAAACAGCACCTACCCTCTACTCTCTAAACAGCACCTACCCTCTACTCTCTAAACAGCACCTACCCTCTACTCTCTAAACAGCACCTACCCTCTACTCTCTAAACATCACCTACCCTCTACTCTCTAAACAGCACCTACCCTCTACTCTCTAAACAGCAACTACCCTCTACTCTCTAAACAGCACCTACCCCCTACTCTCTAAACAGCACCTACTCTCTAAACAGCACCTACCCTCTACTCTCTAAACAGCACCCACTCTCTAAACAGCACCTACCCTCTACTCTCTAAACAGCACCTACCCTCTAAACAGCACAACCCCTACTCTCTAAACAGCAAATCCTCTACTCTCTAAACAGCACCTACCCTCTACTCTCTAAACAGCACCTACTCTCTACTCTCTAAACAGCACCTACCCTCTACTATCTAAACAGCACCCACCCTCTAAACAGCACCTACCCTCTACTCTCTAAACAGCACCTACTCTCTAAACAGCACCTACCCTCTACTCTCTAAACAGCACCTACCCTCTACTCTCTAAACAGCACCTACCCTCTACTCTCTAAACAGCACCCACCCTCTAAACAGCACCTACCCTCTACTCTCTAAACAGCACCTACCCTCTACTCTCTAAACAGCACCTACCCTCTACTCTCTAAACAGCACCTACCCTCTACTCTCTAAACAGCACCTACCCTCTACTCTCTAAACAGCACCTACCCTCTACTCTCTAAACAGCACCTACCCCCTACTCTCTAAACAGCACCTACTCTCTAAACATCACCTACCCTCTACTCTCTAAACAGCACCTACTCTCTAAACAGCACCTACCCACTACTGTCTAAACAGCACCCACTCTCTAAACAGCACCTACCCTCTACTCTCTAAACAGCACCTACCCTCTAAACAGCACAACCCCTACTCTCTAAACAGCAACTACCTCTACTCTCTAAACAGCACCCACCCTCTAAACAGCACCTACCCTCTACTCTCTAAACAGCACCTACCCTCTACTCTCTAAACAGCACCTACCCTCTACTCTCTAAACAGCACCTACCCTCTACTCTCTAAACAGCACCTACTCTCTAAACAGCACCTACCCTCTACTCTCTAAACAGCACCTACCCTCTACTCTCTAAACAGCACCTACCCTCTACTCTCTAAACAGCACCTACCCCCTACTCTCTAAACAGCACCTACCCTCTACTCTCTAAACAGCACCTACTCTCTAAACATCACCTACCCTCTACTCTCTAAACAGCACCTACTCTCTAAACAGCACCTACCCTCTACTCTCTAAACAGCACCCACCCTCTAAACAGCACCTACCCTCTACTCTCTAAACAGCACCTACCCTCTACTCTCTAAACAGCACCTACCCTCTACTCTCTAAACAGCACCTACCCTCTACTCTCAAAACAGCACCTACCCTCTACTCTCTAAACATCACCTACCCTCTACTCTCTAAACAGCACCTACCCTCTACTCTCTAAACAGCACCTACCCTCTACTCTCTAAACAGCACCTACCCCCTACTCTCTAAACAGCACCTACTCTCTAAACAGCACCTACCCTCTACTCTCTAAACAGCACCCCCCTCTAAACAGCACCTACCCTCTACTCTCTAAACAGCACCTACCCTCTAAACAGCACACCCCCTACTCTCTAAACAGCACCTACCTCTACTCTCTAAACAGCACCTACCCTCTACTCTCTAAACAGCACCTACCTTCTACTCTCCTAAACAGCACCTACCCTCTACTATCTAAACAGCACCTACCCCCCTCTAAACAGCACCTACCCTCCCTACTCTCTAAACAGCACCTACTCTCTAAACAGCACCTACCCTCTACTCTCTAAACAGCACCTACCCTCTACTCTCTAAACAGCACCTACCCTCTACTCTCTAAACAGCACCCACCCTCTAAACAGCACCTACCCTCTACTCTCTAAACAGCACCTACCCTCTACTCTCTAAATAGCACCTACCCTCTACTCTCTAAACAGCACCTACACTCTACTCTCTAAACAGCACCTACCCTCTACTCTCTAAACAGCACCTACCCTCTACTCTCTAAACAGCACCTACCCCTACTCTCTAAACAGCACCTACTCTCTAAACATCACCTACCATCTACTCTCTAAACAGCACCTACTCTCTAAACAGCACCTACCCTCTACTCTCTAAACAGCACCCACTCTCTAAACAGCACCTACCCCTACTCTCTAAACAGCACCTACCCTCTACTCTCTAAACAGCACCTACACTCTACTCTCTAAACAGCACCTACCCTCTACTCTCTAAACAGCACCTACCCCTCTACTCTCTAAACAGCACCTACCATCTACTCTCTAAACAGCACCCACTCTAAACAGCACCTACCCTCTACTCTCTAAACAGCACCTACCCTCACTCTCTAAACAGCACCTACCCTCTACTCTAAACAGCACCTACTCTAAACATCACAACCCTACCCTCTACTCTCTAAACAGCACCTACCCCTACTCTCTAAACAGCACCTACCCTCTAACTCTCCTAAACAGCACCTACCCCCACTCTCTAAACAGCACCTACCCTCTACTCTCTAAACAGCACCTACTCTCTAAACATCACCTACCCTCTACTCTCTAAACAGCACCTACTCTCTAAACAGCACCTACCCTCTACTCTCTAAACAGCACCCACCCTCTAAACAGCACCTACCCTCTACTCTCTAAACAGCACCTACCCCCTACTCTCTAAACAGCACCTACCCTCTACTCTCTAAACAGCACCTACTCTCTAAACAGCACCTACCCTCTACTCTCTAAACAGCACCTACCCTCTACTCTCTAAACAGCACCTACCCCCTACTCTCTAAACAGCACCTACCCTCTACTCTCTAAACAGCACCTACCCTCTACTCTCTAAACAGCACCTACCCTCTACTCTCTAAACAGCACCTACCCCCTACTCTCTAAACAGCACCTACCCCTACTCTCTAAACAGCACCTACCCCTCTACTCTCTAAACAGCACCTACCCTCTACTACTCTAAACAGCACCTACCTTCTACTCTCTAAACAGCACCTACCCTCTACTCTCTAAACAGCACCTACCCTCTACTCTCTAAACAGCACCTACCCTCTAACTCTCTAAACAGCACCTACCCTCTACTCTCCAAACAGCACCTACCTCTACTCTCCTAAACAGCACCCTACCCCCTCTCTCTAAACAGCACCTACCCCCTACTCTCTAAACAGCACCTACCCCCTACTCTCTAAACAGCACCTACCCTCTACTCTCTAAACAGCACCTACCCCTTCTCTCTAAACAGCACCTACCCCTCTTCTCTCTAAACAGCACCTACCCCCTACTCTCTAAACAGCACCTACCCCTTACTCTCTAAACAGCACCTACCCCTCTACTCTAAACAGCACCTACCATCTACTCTCCAAACAGCACCTACCCTCTACTCTCTAAACAGCACCTACCCCTCTCTCTAAACAGCACCTACCCCCTACTAAACAGCACCTACCCTCTACTCTTAAACAGCACCTACCCTCTCTCTCTAAACAGCACCTACCCCTTCTCTAAACAGCACCTACACCCTCTCCTCTCTAAACAGCACCTACCCCTCTACTCTCCAAACAGCACCTACCCTCTACTCTAAACAGCACCTACCCCTCTACTCTCTAAACAGCACCTACCCTCTACTCTCTAAACAGCACCTACCCTCTACTCTCTAAACAGCACCTACCCACTCTCTAAACAGCACCCACCCCCTACTCTCTAAACAGCACCTACCCCTCTACTCTCTAAACAGCACCTACCCTCTACTCTCTAAACAGCACCTACCCTCTACTCTCTAAACAGCACCTACCTCTACTCTCTAAACAGCACCTACCCCCTACTCTCTAAACAGCACCTACCCTCTACTCTCTAAACAGCACCTACCCTCTACTCTCTAAACAGCACCTACCATCTACTCTCCTAAAACAGCACCTACCCTCTACTCTCTAAACAGCACCTACCCCTTCTCTCTAAACAAGCACCTACCCCTACTCTCTAAACAGCACCTACCCCCTACTCTCCTAAACAGCACCCCCACCCCCTACTCTCTAAACAGCACCTACCCCCTTCTCTAAACAGCACCTACCCCCTTCTCTCTAAACAGCACCTACCCCCTACTCTCTAAACAGCACCTACCCTCTACTCTCTAAACAGCACCTTCCCCCTACTCTCTAAACAGCACCTACCCTCTACTCTCTAAACAGCACCTACCCTCTATTCTCTAAACAGCACCTACCCTCTACTCTCTAAACAGCACCTACCCTCTACTCTCTAAACAGCACCTACCCTCTACACTCTAAACAGCACCTACCCTCTACCACTCTAAACAGCACCTACCCTCTACTCTCTAAACAGCACCTACCCCTCTACTCTCTAAACAGCACCTACCCTCTACTCTCTAAACAGCAATTCCTGCCCTACTCTCTAAACAGCACCTACCCTCTACTCCTCTAAACAGCACCTACCCTCTACTCTCCTAAACAGCACCTACCCTCTACTCTCTAAACAGCACCTACCATCTCTACTTCTCTAAACAGCACCTACCATCTAAACAGCACCTACCCTCTAAACAGCACCTACCCTCTACTCTCTAAACAGCACCTACCCCCTACTCTCTAAACAGCACCTACCCCCTACTCTCTAAACAGCACCTACCCTCTACTCTCTAAACAGCACCTTACCCTCTACTCTCTAAACAGCACCTACCCTCTACTCTCTCTAAACAGCACCACCCTCTACTCTCTAAACAGCACCTACCTTCTATTCTCTGAACAGCACCTACCCTCTACTCCTCTAAACAGCACCTACCCTCTACTCTCTAAAACAGCACCTACCCTACTCTCAAACAGCACCTACCCTCTACTCTCTAAATACAGCACCTACCTCTACTCTCTAAACAGCACCTACCCTCTACTCTCTAAACAGCACCTACCCTCTACCCAAACAGCACCTACCCCTCTACTCTCCTAAACAGCACCTACCCTCTACTCTCTAAACAGCACCTACCTCTATTATCTAAACAGCACCTACCCTCTACTCTCTAAACAGCACCTACCCTCTACTCTCAAACAGCACCTACCCTCTACTCTCTAAACAGCACTTACCCTCTACTCTCTAAACAGCACCTACCCTCTACTCTCCAAACAGCACCTACCCTACTCTCTAAACAGCACCTACCCTCTACTCTCTAAACAGCACCTACCCCTACTCTAAACAGCACCTACCCTCTACTCTCTAAACAGCACCTACCCTCTACTCTCTGGGAAACAGCACTCTCTACTCTCTAAACAGCACCTACCCTCTACTCTCTAAACAGCACCTACCCTCTAAAGCAGCACTACACTCTAAACAGCACCTACCCTCTACTCTCTAAACAGCACCTACCCCCTACTCTCTAAACAGCACCTACCCCCTACTCTCTAAACAGCACCTACCCTCTACTCTCTAAACAGCACCTACCCTCTACTCCTCTAAACAGCACCTACCTCTACTCTCCTAAACAGCACCTACTCTCTAAACATCACCTACCCTCTACTCCTCTAAACAGCACCTACCCTCTACTCTCTAAACAGCACCTACGCACCTCTACTCTCTAAACGAGTACCTACCCCCTTCTCTCTAAACAGTACCTACCTCTACTCTGCTAAACAGCACCTACATCTCTAAACAGCACCTACCCTCACTCTCTAAACAGCACCTACTCTACCTAAACAGCACCTACCTCTACTCTCTAAATAGCACCTACCCTACTCTAAACAGTACCTACCCTCTACTCTCTAAACAGCACCTACCACTAACCATCACCACCATTTTTTCCTCTATCTCTAAATAACACCTACTCTACTTTCAAACAGCACCTACCCTCCTCTCTCTCAAACAGTACCTATCTACATCTCAAACACACTCCACTTCTAAATAGACTTTATACCCCCTACTCTCCTAAACAGCACCTACTTAAACAGCACAACCCTACTTAAACAGCAAACTCTACTTCTAAACAGCACCTACCTCTACTCTCCTAAACAGCACCTACCCTCTAAATGAGCACCTACCCTCACTCTCTAAACAGACCTACCCTCTACTCTCTAAACAGCACCCTACCCTCTACTCTCCTAAACAGCACCTACCCTCTAGTCTCTAAACAGCACCTACCCTCCTCTCTAAACAGCACCTACCCTCTACTCTCTAAACAGCACCTACCCTCTACTCTCTAAAACAGCACCTACCCTCTACTCTCTAAACAGGCACCTACCCTCTACTCTCTAAACAGCACCTACCCTACTCTCTAAACAGCACCTACCCCTACTAACAGCACCTACTCTCTAAACAGCACCTACCCTCTACTCTCTAAACAGCACCTACTCTCTCTCTCTAAACATCACCTACCCTCTATTCTCTAAACAGCACCTACCTTTTCTAAACAGCACCTACCCTCTACTCTCCTAAACCAGCACCTACCCTCTCTCTCTAAACAGCACCTACCCTCTACTCTAAACAGCACCTACCCTCCTACTCTCTAAACAGCACCTACCCTCTACTCTCTAAAACAGCACCTACCCCTACTCTCTAAACATCACCCTACCCTACTCTCTAAACAGCACCTACTCTCTCTCCTAAACAGCACCTACCTCCTCTAAACAGCACCTACCCTCACTAAACAGCACCTACCCTCTACTCTCTAAACAGCACCTACCCCTACTCTCTAAACAGCACCCTACCCCTCTACTCTCTAAACAGCACCTACCTCTCTCTCTAAACAGCACCTACCCTCACTCTCTAAACAGCACCTACCCTACTCTCGTAAACAGCACCTACCCTCTACTCTAGCTAAACAGCACCTACCCTCTACTCTCTAAACAGCACCTACCCATCTACTCTCTAAACAGCACCTACCCCTACCTAAACAGCACCTACCCATCTACTTCCTCTAAACAGCACCTACCTCTACTTCTAAACAGCACCTACCCCTACTTTCTAAACAGCACCTACCTCTCTACTCTCTAAACAGCACCTACCTACTCTCTAAACAGCACCTACCTTTCTCTCTAAACAGCACCTACCCT
Source organism: Coregonus clupeaformis (assembly GCF_020615455.1). NCBI lineage: Eukaryota > Metazoa > Chordata > Actinopteri > Salmoniformes > Salmonidae > Coregonus > Coregonus clupeaformis. The sequence continues at coordinate 3,869,398 of NC_059199.1, read as the reverse complement.
CTACTCTCTAAACAGCACCTACCCCCTACTCTCAAACAGCACCTACCCTCTACTCTCTAAACAGCAACCTACCACTCTCTAAACAGCACCTACCCTCTACTCTCTCTAAACAGCACCTACCCCTCTCTCTAAACAGCACCTACCCTCTACTCTCTAAACAGCACCTACCCTCTACTCTCCTAAACAGCACCTACCCCCTACTCTCTAAACTAGCACCTACCCTCTACTCTCCTAAACAGCACCTACCCTCTACTCTCTAAACAGCACCTACTCTCTACTCTAAACATCACCTACCATCTACTCTCTAAACAGCACCTACTCTCTAAAGCAGCACCTACCCTCTACTCTCTAAACAGCACCCACCCTCTAAACAGCACCTACCCTCTACTCTCTAAACAGCACCTACCCCTACTCTCTAAACAGTGCACATACCCCCTACTCTCTAAACAGCACTACTCCTCTATCAAACAGCACCTACCCTCTACTCTCTAAACAGCACTCTACTCTCTAAACAGCACCTACCACTCTACTCTCTAAACAGCACCTACCCTCTAAACTCTCTAAATAGCACCTACCCCTCTACTCTCTAAACAGCACCTACCCTCTGCTCTCTATAAACTATCACCCTACCCCTACTCTAAACAGCACCCTACCACCCTACTCTTAAACAGCACCTCCACCCTCTACTCTCTAAACAGCCCTACCCTCTACTCTCTAAACAGCACCTACCCCCTCTCTAAACAGCACCTACCCTCTACTCTCTAAAAGCACATACCCTCTACTCTCAAACAGCACCTACCCTCTCTCTTAAAACATCACCTACCCTCTACTCTCCTAAACAGCACCTACCCTCTCCTCCGCACCACCCTCTCTGAAACCAGCACCACCCTCTACTCTAAACAGCACCTACCCTCACTAAACAGCACCTACCCTCTACTCTCTAAACAGCACCTACCCTCTAAACATCTCTAAACAGCACCTACCCCCTTCTCTAAACAGCACCTACCCTCTACTCTCTAAACAGCACCTACCCTCTACTCTAAACAGCACCTACCTCTCTACTCTCTAAACAGCACCTACTCTCTAAACATCACGCACCCTCTACTCTCTAAACAGCCCTACCCTCTACTCTCTAAACAGCACCTACCCTCTACTCTCTAAACAGCACCTCCGGCCTACTCTCTAAACAGCACCTACCTCTACTCTCTAAACAGCACCTACTCTCTAAACAGCACCTACTCTACTCTCTAAACAGCACCTACTCTCTAAACAGCACCTCCCTCTACTTACTCTAAATAGCACCACCCTCCTAAACAGTACCTTACCCTCTACTCTCTAAACAGCACCTACCCCTACTCTCTAAACAGCACCTACCCTCTACTCTCCTAAACAGCACCTACTCTCAAACAGCACCCACCCTCTACTCTCTAAACAGCACCTACCCTTCTACTCTCTAAACAGCACCTACCCCCTACTCTCTAAAACAGCACCTTCCCTCTACTCTCCTATTATCACCTACTACCTCTACTCTCTAAACAGCACCTACCCCCTACTCTCCTAAACAGCACCTACCCCTACTCTCTAAACAGCACCTACCCTCTACTCTCTAAACAGCACTCTACCCTCTACTCTCTAAACACTACCTACCCTCTACTTTCTAAACAGCACCTACCCTCTCTCTCCCCCTACCCTCTACTCTAAACAGCACCTACCTCTACTCTAAACAGCACCGTACCCTCTACTCTCTAACCAGCACCTACCCTTTCTACTCTCTAAACAGCACCTGCACCCCTCTACTCTCTAAACAGCACCTACCCCTACTCTCTAAACAGCACCTACCCTCTACTTTCTAAACAGCACCTACCCTCTACTCTCTAAACAGCACCTACCCTCTACTCTAACAGCACCTACCCTCTACTCTCAAACAGCACCTACCCTCATCACTCTCTAACCAGCACCTACCCTCTACTCTCTAAACAGCACTACCCTCTACTCTCTAAACAGCACCTCCCCACTACTCTCTAAACAGCACCTACCTCTCTAAACAACAGCACACCTACCTCTACTCTCCTAAACAGCACCAACTCTCTAAACAGCACCTACCCTCTATTCTAAACAGCACCACCCTCTACTCTCTAAACAGCACCTACTCCCCTCTACTCTCTAAACAGCACCTACCCTCTACTCTCTAAACAGCACCTACCCTCTCTCTCTTTAAACGCACCTTCCCCTACTCTCTAGACAGCACCTACCCTCTACTCTCTAAACAGCACCTACCCTCTACTCTCTAAACAGCACCTACCCTCTACTCTCTAAACAGCACCTACCCTCTACTCTCTAAACAGCACCTACCATCTAAACAGCACCTACCCTCTAAACAGCACCTACCCTCTACTCTCTAAACAGCACCTACCCCCTACTCTCTAAACAGCACCTACCCCCTACTCTCTAAACAGCACCTACCCTCTACTCTCTAAACAGCACCTACCCTCTACTCTCTAAACAGCACCTACTCTCTAAACATCACCTACCCTCTACTCTCTAAACAGCACCTACCCTCTATTCTCTAAACAGCACCTACCCTCTACTCTCTAAAAACAGCACCTACCCCTACTCTCTAAACAGCACCTACCCTCTACTCTCCTAAACAGCACCTACTCTAAACATCACCTACCCTCTACTCTCTAAACAGCACCTATCTCCTAAACAGCACCTACCCTCTACTCTCTAAACAGCACCCACCCACTCTAAACAGCACCTACCCCTCTACTCTCTAAACAGCACCTACCCCCTACTCTCTAAACAGCACCTACCCTCTACTCTCTAAACCAGCACCACCTACTCCTAAACAGCACCTACTCTCTACTCTCTAAACAGCACCTACCCTCTACTCTCAAACAGCACCTACTACTCTCTAAACAGCACCCCTCTACTCTCTAAACAGCACCTACCCTCTCTCTTTAAACTTCATCTACCTCTACTCTCTAAACAGCACCTACCCTCTCTAAACAGCACCTACCCACTACTCTCCTAAACAGCACCGACCCTCTCTAAACAGCACCTACCCTCTACTTTCCTAAACAGCACCTACCCTCTACTCTCTAAACAGCACCTACCCTCTACTCTCTAAACAGCACCTACTTAAAAATCCTCTACTCTCTAAACAGCACCTACCCTCTACTCTCTAAACAGCACCTACCCTCTACTCTCTAAACAGCACCTACCCTCTACTCTCTAAACAGCACCTACCATCTAAACAGCACCTACCCTCTAAACAGCACCTACCCTCTACTCTCTAAACAGCACCTACCCCCTACTCTCTAAACAGCACCTACCCCCTACTCTCTAAACATCACCTACCCTTACTCTCTAAACAGCACCTACCCTCTACTCTCTAAACAGCACCTACCTTCTCTAAACATCACGACTCCCTCTACTCTAAACAGCACCTACCCTCTATTCTCTAAACCAGCACCTCCCCTACTCTCTAAACATCACCTACCCACTTAAACAGCACCTACTCTCTAAACAGCACCTACCCTCTACTCTAACACACACACCTCTAAACAGCACCTACTCTCTAAACAGCACCTACCCTCTACTCTCTAAACAGCACCACCTACTCCAAAACAGCACCTACCCTCTCTCTCTAAACAGCACCTACCTCTACTCTCTAAACAGCACCTACCCTCACTCTCTAAACAGCACCTACCCTCTACTCTCTAAACAGCACCTACCTCTAAACAGCACCTACCCTCTACTCTCTAAACAGCACCTTACCCCTACTCCAAAACAGCACCTACCCTCTACTCTCTAAACAGCACCCACCCTCTAAACAGCACCTACCCTCACTCTCTAAACAGCCCCTACCCCCCCTCTCTAAACAGCACCTACCCTCTACTCTCTAAACAGGCACCTACACTCTACTCTCCTAACAGCACCTACCCCTACTCCTCTAAACCAGCACCTACCCTCTACTCTCTAAACAGCACCTACCCTCTATTATCTAAACAGGCACCTACTCCCTCCTACTCTCTAAACAGCACCTACCCTCTACTCTCTAAAACAGCACCTACCCTCTACTCTCTAAACAGCACCTACTCCTCTACTCTCTAAACAGCACCTACCCTCTTCTCTCTAAACAGCACCTACCCTCTACTCTCTAAACCGCACCTACCCTCTACTCTCTAAACAGCACCTGTACCCCCACCCCTACTCCCCTTCTAAAAACAGCACCTACCCTCTACTCTCTAAACAGCACCTACCTCACTCTCTAAACAGCACCTACCCTCTACTCTCCTAAACAGCACCTACCCTCTACTCTCTAAACAGCACCTACCATCTAAACAGCACCTACCCCCTCTACTCTCTCTCAACAGCACCTACCCCCTACTCTCTAAACAGCACCTACCCCTACTCTCCTAAACAGCACCTACCCTCTACTCTCTAAACAGCACCTACCCTCTACTCTCTAAACAGCACCTACCCTCTACTCTCTAAACAGCACCTACACTTTACTTTCTAAACAGCACCTACCCTTTACTCTCTAAACAGCACCTACCCCTACTTTCTAAAAACAGCACCTACCCTCTAAACAGCACCTACTCTTCCTCTCTAAACAGCACCCTACTCCCTACTTCTAAACAGCACCTACCTACTTCTAAACAGCACCTACCTCTACTTAAACAGCACCCTACCCTCTACTCTCTAAACAGCACCTACCCTCTACTCTCTAAACAGCCCCTACTCTCTACTCTCTAAACAGCACCTACTCCTCTAATCTCTAAACAGCACCTACCTCTCTACTCTCTAAACAGCACCTACCCTCTACTCTCTAAACACGTACTCTACTTTTTAAACAGCACCTACCTCTACTTTCTAAACAGCACCTACCCTCTACTCTAAAACAGCACTCAATTCTTCTCTACTCTCTAAACAGCACCTACCCTCTACTCTCTAAATACCACCTACCTCTACTCTACAAACAGCACCTACCTCTACTCTAAACAGCACCTACCATCTAAACAGCACCTACCTCTTAAACAGCACCTACCTCTACTTAAAAACAGCACCTATCTCTACTTCTAAACAGCACCTACTCCCTACTTAAACAGAATTCCACTTACTTCTAAACAGCACCTACCTCTACTTAAACAGCACCCTACCCTACTTCTAACAGCACCTACCCTACTTCTAAACAGTGCACGACTCACTTTTGAACAGCACCTACTCTTCTACTTTCTAAACAGCACCACCTACTTCTAAACAGCACCTACCTCTACTTCTAAACAGTACCTACTCTACTTCTAAACAGTAATTCACCCCACCTACTCTCTAAACAGCACCTACCTCTACTTCTAAACTGCACCTACTCTACTTAAAACAGCACCTACCATCTACTCTCTAAACAGCACCTACCTCTACTTTCTAAACAGCACCTACTCCCCCTCTTTCTAAACAGCACTTACTCCTCTTACTTCTAAATAGTAATTTACCTCTACTTTCTAAACAGCACCTACTCCCCTACTTCTAAACAGCACCCTACCCTTCTTCTAAACAGCACCTACTCCCCTTCTAAACAGCACTTCCCCACTTCTACTTCTAAACAGTAATTTACTCCTCTACTCTCTAAACAGCACCTACCCCTACTTCTAAACAGCACCTACCCTCTACTTAAACAGCACTTCTACCTCTACTTTTAAACAGCACCTACTTACTCTCTAAACAGCACCTACCTCTACTTTCTAAACAGCACCTACCTCTACTCTAAACAGCACTTCACTTTCTACTTCTAAACAGCACCTACTCCCCTACTTTCTAAACAGCACCTACCTCCTACTCTCTCTAAACATCACTCTACCTCTACTTTCTAAACAGCACCTACCTCTACTTCTAAACAGCACCTACCTCTACCTCTAAACAGCACCCTACCATCTAAACAGCACCTACCCTAAACAGCACCTACCTCTACTCTCTAAACAGCACCACCCCCTACTTTCTAAACACCACCTACCCCCTACCTCTAAACAGCACCTACCCTTACTCTCTAAACAGTACCTTACCTCTACTTAAACAGCATCTAATTCTCTACTTCCTAAACAGCACCTACCCTCTACTCTCTAAACAGCACCTACCCTCTACTTTCCAAACAGCACCTACCCTCTACTCTCTAAACAGCACCTACCCTCTACTCTCTCTAAACAGCACCTACCATCTAAACAGCACCTAACCTCTAAACAGCACCTACCCTACTCTTAAACAGCACCTACTCTACTCTCTAAACAGCACCTACCTCCCTACTCTTTAAACAGCACCTTACCCTCTACTCTCTAAACAGTACCTACCTCTACTTCTAAACAGCACCTACCCTCTACTTTCTTAAACAGCACATACCTCTACTCTCTAAACAGCACCTACCTCACTCAAACAGCACCTACCTCTTCTACTATAAACAGCACCTACCCCCAAACAGTACCTCCCCCTACTCTAAAAACAGCACCTACCCTACTCTAAAAACAGCACCTACCTCTAATCTCTAAACACCCTACCCTCTACTTCTCTAAACAGCACCTACCCTCTACTCTCTCTAAACAGCACCTACCCCCTACTTCTAAACAGCACTCTACTCTACTTCCTAAACAGCACCTACCTCTTTTTTAAACAGCACTTACTCTACTTATGAATCCAGACTTACCTCATTTCTAACAGCACTTACCTCTACTTCTTAAACAGCACTTCACTTTTACTTCTAAACAGCACCTACTCCTCTACTTTCTAAACAGCACCTACTCCCCTACTCTCTAAACAGCACCCACTCCATACTTCTAAACAGAAATCTACCCTCTAATTCT
>NC_059199.1:3856848-3862447 GCF_020615455.1 Coregonus clupeaformis | reverse complement strand
ACCACTGTACTCTAGCATACCACCACCAGCATACCACTGTACTGTAAAGCATACCACTGTACTTCATAGCATACCACTCAGGTATTATTGCATATCACTGTACTGGTAGCATACCACCTTACTGTAGAATACCACTGTACTGTAGCATACCACTGTACTATAGCATACCGACTGTGACTTGTAGCATACCACTGCACTGTAGCATACCACTGTACTTATGCATACCACTGTAAGTAGCATACCACTGTACTATAGCATACCACTGTACTATTAGCATACCATGTCACTGTAGCATACCACTGTAAAGTATGCCACAGTACTGTAGCATACCACTGTACTGTAGCAACCACTGTACTATAGCATAACACTGTACTATAGCATACCACTGTACTATGCCACGTTACTATAGCATCTGTACTGTAGCGGATACCACTGACTATGCATGACCACTGTTGTAGCATACCACTGTACTGTGGCATACCACTGTACTATAGCCATACCACTGTACTATAGCATACCACTGTGTATTATTGCATACCACTGTACTCTGTAAAGACTGCACTGTACCAGCATACCAGCGTCCGTACTATAGCATACCACTGTACTGCCTGCATACCACTGTACTAATAGCATACCACTGTATTATGTATACCACACTGTTACTGTAGCACTACTCCTTTACTGTACTATAGCATACCACTGTACTATAGCATACCACTGTACTATAGCATACCAATGTACTGTATCAACCACCATGTACTATAGAATACCACTGTACTGTAGCAACCACTGTATTTAGAATACTGTACTGTAGCATACCACTGTAGTGTAGCATACACTGTACTATAGCATACCACTGTACTGTAGCATACCACTGTACTACTAGCATACCATGTATTATTGCATACCACTGTACTGTAGCATACCACTGTACTATAGCATACCACTGTACTATAGCATACCACTGTAATATAGCATACCACTGTACTGTAGCATACCACTGTACTATAGCAAACCACTGTACTGCAGAGCATACCACTGTATTTAGAATACCACTGTACTGTAGCATACCACTGTACTATAGCATACCACATGTACTATAGCATACCACGTACTATAGCATACCACTGTACTGTAGCATACCACTGTACTATAGCATACAACTGTACTCGTAGCATACCACTGTATTTAGAATACCACTGTACTAAGCACACCACTGTACTATAGCATACCACTTGTACTATAGCAACCACTGTACTGTAGCAACCACTGTACTATCAGCATACCACTGTACTGTAGCATACCACTGTATTTAGAATACCACTGTACTATAGCATACCATGTACTATAGCATACCACTGTACTGTGGCATACCACTGTACTGTAGCAACTACTGTACTGTAGCATACCACTGTACTATAGCATACCACTGTACTGTAGGATACCACTGTACCTATAGCATACCACTTACTATAGCATACCACTGTACTGTAGCATACCACTGGCTGCATACACTGTACTGTAGCACACCATGTACTATAGCATACCACTCTACTATAGCATACCACTGTACTGTAGCATACCACTGTACTGTAGCATACCACTGTACTGTAGCATACCACTGTACTGTAGCATACCACTGTACTGTAGCATACCACTGTACTGTAGCATACCACTGTACTAAGCAACCACGCATTATTGCATACCACTGTACTATAGCATACCACTGTACTGTAGCATACCACTGTACTGTAGCATACCACTTACTGTAAAATACCACTGTACTATAGCATACCACTGTACTATAGCATACCACTGCACTGTAGCATACCACTGTACTGTAGCATACCACTGCACTGTAGCATACCACTGTACTATAGCATACCACTGTACTGTAGCATACCACTGTATTTAGAATACCACTGTACTGTAGCATACCACTGTACTGTAGCATACCACTGCACTGTAGCATACCACTGTACTATAGCATACCACTGTACTATAGCATACCACTGTACTGTAGCATACCACTGTACTATAGCATACTACTGTACTGTAGCATACCACTGTACTGTAGCATACCACTGTCCTGTAGCATACCACTGTACTATAGCATACCACTGTACTGTAGCATACCACTGTACTATAGCATACCACGGTACTATAGCATACCACTGTACTGTAGCATACCACTGTACTGTAGCATACCACTTTACTATAGCATACCACTGTACTGTAGCATACCACTGTACTGTAGCATACCACTGTACTGTAGCATACCACTGTACTATAGCATACCACTGTATTATTACATACCACTGTACTATAGCATACCACTGTACTGTAGCATACCACTGTACTATAGCATACCACTGTACTGTAGCATACCACTGTCCTATAGCATACCACTGTACTATAGCATACCACTGTACTGTAGCATACCACTGTCCTGTAGCATACCACTGTACTATATCATACCACTGTACTATAGCATACCACTGTCCTGTAGCATACCACTGTACTATATCATACCACTGTACTGTAGCATACCACTGTACTATAGCATACCACTCTACTATAGCATACCACTGTACTATAGCATACCACTGTACTGTAGCATACCACTGTACTGTAGCATACCACTGTACTGTAGCATACCACTGTACTGTAGCATAACACTGTACTATAGCATACTACTGTACTGTAGCATACCACTGTACTTTAGCATACCACTGTATTGTAGCATACCACTGTACAATAGCATACCACTGTACTGTAGCATACCACTGTACTGTAGCATACCACTGTACTGTAGCATACCACTGTACTGTAGCATACCACTGTACTATAGCATACCACTGTATTATTGCATACCACTGTACTATAGCATACCACTGTACTGTAGCATACCACTGTACTATAGCATACCACTGTACTATAGCATACCACTGTACTGTAGCATAACACTGTACTGTAGCTTACCACTGTACTGTAGCATACCACTGTACTATAGCATACCACTGTATTATTGCATACCACTGTACTATAGCATACCACTGTACTGTAGCATACCACTGTACTGTAGCATAACACTGTACTGTAGCTTACCACTGTACTGTAGCATACCACTGTACTATAGCATACCACTGTATTAGTGCATACCACTGTACTATAGCATACCACTGTACTGTAGCATACCACTGTACTATAGCATACCACTGTACTGTAGCATACCACTGTACTATAGCATACCACTGTACTGTAGCATACCACTATACTGTAGCATACCACTGTACTGTAGCATACCACTGTACTGTTGCATACTACTGTACTGTTGCATACCACTGTCCTGTAGCATACCACTCTACTGTAGCATACCACTGTACTATAGCATACCACTGTACTGTAGAATACCACTGTACTGTAGCATACCACTGCATATAGCATACCACTGTACTATAGCATACCACTGTACTATAGCATACCACTGTACTGTAGCATACCACTGTATTTAGAATACCACTGTACTGTAGCATACCACTGCACTGTAGCATACCACTGCACTGTAGCATACCACTGTACTATAGCATACCACTGTACTGTAGCATACCACTGTACTATAGAATACTACTGTACTGTAGCATACCACTGTACTGTAGCATACCACTGCACTGTAGCATACCACTGTACTATAGCATACCACTGTACTATATAATACCACTGTACTGTAGCATACCACTGTACTATAGCATACTACTGTACTGTAGCATACCACTGTACTGTAGCATACCACTGTCCTGTAGCATACCACTGTACTATAGCATACCACTGTACTGTAGCATACCACTGTACTATAGCATACCACGGTACTATAGCATACCACTGTACTGTAGCATACCACTGTACTGTAGCATACCACTTTACTATAGCATACCACTGTACTGTAGCATACCACTTTACTGTAGCATACCACTGTACTGTAGCATACCACTGTACTATAGCATACCACTGTATTATTACATACCACTGTACTATAGCATACCACTGTACTGTAGCATACCACTGTACTATAGCATACCACTTTACTGTAAAATACCACTTTACTATAGCATACCACTGTACTATAGCATACCACTGTACTGTAGCATACCACTGTACTGTAGCATACCACTGTACTATAGCATACCACTGTACTATAGCATACCACTGTACTGTAGCATACCACTGTACTATATCATACCACTGTACTGTAGCATACCACTGTACTATAGCATACCACTCTACTATAGCATACCAATGTACTATAGCATACCACTGTACTGTAGCATACCACTGTACTGTAGCATACCACTGTACTGTAGCATACCACTGTACTGTAGCATACCACTGTACTAAAGCATACCACTGTACTGTAGCATACCACTGTACTGTCACATACCACTGTACTGTAGCATACCACTGTACAATAGCATACCACTGTACTATAGCATACCACTGTACTGTAGCATACCACTGTACTATAGCATACCTCTGTACTGTAGCATACCACTGTACTATAGCATACCACTGTACTATAGCATACCACTGTACTTTAGCATACCACTGTACTGTAGCATACCACTCTACTATAGCATACCACTGTACTGTAGCATACCACTGTACTATAGCATACCACTGTACTGTAGCATACCACTGTACTATAGCATACCACTGTACTATAGCATACCACTGTACTATAGCATACCACTGTACTGTAGCATACCACTGTACTCTAGCATACCACTGTACTGTAGCATACCACTGTACTGTAGCATACCACTGTACTATAGCATACCACTGTACTATAGCATACCACTGTACTGTAGCATACCACTGTACTGTAGAATACCACTGTACTGTAGCATACCACTGTACTATAGCATACCACTGTACTATAGCATACCACTGTACTGTAGCATACCACTGTACTGTAGCATACCACTGTACTGTAGCATACCACTGTACTATAGCATACCACTGTATTATTGCATAACACTGTGCTATAGCATACCACTGTACTGTAGCATACCACTGTACTATAGCATACCACTGTACTATAGCATACCACTGTACTGTAGCATACCACTGTACTGTAGCATACCACTGTACTATAGCATACCACTCTACTTTAGCATACCACTGTACTGTAGCATACCACTGTATTATAGCATACCACTGTACTGTAGCATACCACTGTACTGTAGCATACCACTGCACTGTAGCATACCACTGTACTGTAGCATACCACTGTACTGTAGCATACCACTGTACTATAGCATACCACTGTACTGTAGCATACCACTGTCCTGTAGCATACCACTGTACTATAGCATACCACTGTACTGTCAGCATACCACTGTCCTGTAGCATACCACTGTACTATAGCATACCACTGTACTATAGCATACCACTGTCCTGTAGCATACCACTGTACTATAGCATACCACTGTACTATAGCATACCACTGTACTATAGCATACCACTGTACTATAGCATACCACTGTACTGTAGCATACCACTGTACTATAGCATACCACTGTACTATAGCATACCACTGTAC